>NC_133751.1:137597650-137901353 GCF_036562045.2 Rhinolophus sinicus | reverse complement strand
CAAGGGTGGCAACTGGCCTTGGCAATATTTGGTGATCCTAAGAGTCTTTGGGGAAAGTTGACAAGTAGGACTGACAAGAGTTGAGTAATAAGATATGACAGGTAATTTGGCATAGGTTAGTGAATTAACACAGTGTTAATTCACTAACCTAGTTCAGGGACAGGAATTAAGTAAGAAAGCTTTCCTCTTTGACTTCTTGGTCTTCTGTACAGAAGAAAATGAACATGTTTAGATGAACGCTTTCCCTCTCTGCCATTGTTTATCAGTAAGACTTTCCCTTCCCCAATGTCAAAATAGGCAGTCTACTTTTTGGCTTGGATGACTAGACGTTGATCCTTTCAACCCCAAGTCCTTGACCTTGATCTTTCCTCCTTGGCATCAATTTGAGTTCTAATCTTCTTGACTTCATGTTCTAGCTATGAAGTGTCCTAGTATGTCTTTAAGGTCTCAAACATTTGATTTCTTCTCTCTTCTAACGGACATGATTCTGCATCACTTAGGCTGAATGTCTGTGGGTGTTTTGTGTGGCTAAAGGAAGGAAGTAAACAGATTCTGAAGGTATCACTTCTGTGCATCAGTTGTTTTTCCTCCTTCTATTTTGGTCAGGTATGTCTTCCATAGTCCAAGAGGTCAGTCAGGGTAGGAACCACCACAGTTCTTAGTCCTCAAATAACTTCTGCCTGAGAGAATTTTTGATTGACTGATTATGAAAAAAAAAAAAAAAAAAAAAACCCTCAAAAAAAAATGCTTTTGGCAATCTTCAGTAGGACAGATGGAAATGTGCCTGGCAGGGTTTGATGTTCTAGGATGAAGTTTCCATCATCTTTTGTCTAGTCACAGAAGGTACTTTGGAATAAGAAAAGTAAAACTGAGTTTGATGTGGGCTCATTTGGCTAGATATATGCTACTCAGACATGCAATTTTTTGGCATGGGTGTCGAGTGTTTTCTGTAGTAAATGGAGATCTCAGTGAACATTTGATGAAGAAAATATAATACCTCAACAATTGCAGCAATAAAAAGAAAACATTAAATTAGGAAACTAAAATCACACATGTGTATTTAAGTATCGATGTATTTAGACAAAAATGTGTTTATGGGCCAGACCAGAGGCACAGCTTAAGGGAAGATCTAGGTTAGATCAACTAAACCACAAATGCTTTTTGGCAGATTTACTGAGCTTAGGGGCTGAGCAAAGGTGTTCCGCAGTTTGTATTTTTGATGTGTGTTGTTAATTAATTAAATGCATACAGCCTTCCTGTGAAGTGAATCAGTGTTTCTCATTTCACGTGTGAGGAAACAAGGGCAGAGAGGATAAATGACTTGCCATTTTGCCAACCAGGAGCATCCCCCCAGCCATATTGCTAGAATTTCCAGTGGGATTTCAAAGGATGACTTTAATTTACAATTTAACATGGGTTCATGCAAGGCCACTTAGGTGAAATTTCCAGGTCTCTGAAGTCACTCACTTGGTCCTACCTCTGAGGTAGATAATGGTCAGCGAGGGTCTACTTGCAACGTGTGGGTGTTTTTAAATGCTTCTCCTGGTGACTTAAATTAGCACTTGTCTTGCTTTCTTAGTGTAAACTTGCCAGCCCTGAGTGCCACTTATGTACTATACAGAACAAAAAGCAAGCCTGCTGGAAAATTAATTAATTCAATAATTGGTGGCAAAGGAACATGAAATGTTGCCAGACCAGCAGCCTGGTGTGATTTGTAGCAACAGAACAGAAAAACATCTGGGGCCGGCTCGGTGGCTCAGGTGGGAGCTGCCTTGGGCTGCTGTGTGCTGCCATGGGCTACCGTGTGCTGCCATGAGTGGTTGGTGGCCAGTGTGAGTGGCTGGCGGCCGGCGACAGAGGCTGGCAGCCGGCGAGAGCTGCCGTAAGGTGCTGTAAGCGGCATATCGACCACCGCGGGGGAAATGCAAGGCTCATAATACCAGCATGGGCCAGGGAGCTGTGTCCTACACAACTAGACTGAGAAACAACGACTTGAACTGGAGTGGGGAAAAAAAGAAATAAAAAATAGAAAAATACCTGAGGAATGAGTTGCATGTTTATTTTTTGGGTACTGTAATCATTGGCAATAAGGGAAAGGGGCCAATGAGAGCAAACATTAGGGATTCAAGTTTTCTCTTGCATGATAGGAGCTTCTTGTGTGGTGTGATCTCTATACAAGATGGAACACTCAGGGTGTGTTGGTAGACGAAGAAAGAGATTGTTATGGGAAAGCTGATTGTGCTTTGGGAGCTTGGATCAATCCACATAAATTAGTGAGGACAGTGTGTATCCTTAAGCAAACTGCACAGAGAGGGCACAGAAACCTTAGGGTCTGCATATAGAAATAGGGTTTAGGAAACATCCAGGACTTTGAAAGATGTGATGTCTCCTGTGGAAAGTGGTGGTGGGGTGGCACAAAGGAGGGTAGTGAAAGTTCAGTGTTAGGTTAGAGAGAGGCATGTCTGGAAGATGGGAACACAGACTGGTTGGCAGTGGAGGATTCCAGCTGTGTGCTTCATTCTACAGTCTGTAAAGATAGAGATTATCACTCCTGCATTTTGCCAGTGGGAAACGGAACTAATTAATGAGAAGAAAAGAAGATCCTATGGTACTGGAACATTTTGAATTTCGATGAAGAAGTTGTCAGTGTTTCAGAATGAGTCAGAAGGAGCTAAATGTTTAGGGGTGCATGATTTTGGGGTGTATGATTCATAGGGGAAATTTTATGTGCTAAAAATGTCACTGAGTAAGTGGGCTTTCCTGTGGGGTTTTTTTTTTTTTTTGAGTTCAAATTTGACTTATTAACAGCAGAGCTCTAATATGACATGGTTATGCTTAAGAAACTATGTTTTAAAGATCTGAAACTCAAATAATTTTGTAGATGAATTTTAATATGGTAATTTCTCATAATGACCTTTCTTAAATGAACCTTGATAAAAGCATCAGCTGGTGTTGAATGCTGGATGAAGAACGTCATGTCAAGTTCTGAAGGGGGTTCAGAAAGGAATAAGTAAAAATATATTCATACTAAAGTCCTGCTTTCATCAAAATACTTGAAGATTGCTATGCTCCTTCTTCCTCTAAACTCTTCCTGAGGATCTATTTTATGGGAATAATCCAGAGTATGGGAAAAGTCAGTGTACAAAGATAGTGATTAAGGTATTATTTACAATTCTGAGATAGAAAAAAAATTGCAAAATAAGGAGTAAACATAGGTCCAAATAATTTACAACATACCCGTTTGACAGAGCTTGCTATTCATGCACTATTAAACATAATAAAATGATGATTATAAAGACTATATAATGAATATGGAAAAGATACATAAGTTGTTAAATGGAAAGATTAGGATAATAACAACTAACATTTATATAGTACCCATTAAGTACTATCTCTCTTTTAAATCCTTTAAATATTTTTTCCCCTCATTTAATTATCACAACAATCTTAAGTGGTAGGTATTATTATCACCCCCATTTTGCAAACGAAGAAACTGAGACATAAAGAGGTTAAATGCTTTTCCAGCGTTACACAGCTGGAAAGAAGTAAAGCCATCTGGCCCTAGAGACTGGCTAAAAATTGTGTCTATTATGTGATGAACACTATTTCTAAAGCCTATATGAGGAGAGAATATGTTGATTTTAAAAAGCGAAAATACTTCTTATATATAAACAGATTTCTGCAAGGTTATTATTTTCTCTATTTAAGTAGCCACCTCATAACCCTGATCTTGTTAGTGCTGAAAATACTGAAAGATTTGTGTGGCTCCTTTTGGGAACACATGCAGTTGTTTTTCTGACAGTGCATGGGTGATCTGTGGTGGTATTAACTATAGTTTACCATTTTTTTTCTCTCTTGTGAATCTGGTTATACACCACTGGAGACCCGAAGAGGTGGCTGGTATTTGTGTGGATAGAGCCAAATAGAACTCCACAAGCTGGTACTACTTTTGGAGAACTTTGTGGAGCCCAAACTTCAGACTCATATGAGACTATCTTATAATAATATTATTATATGACATTTGATTGCTATCTAGAGTTTATAAATCATTTTCATCATCTTATTTGATCTTCACAAAAAGATTACCTTTATTCTGCAAATGAAGAAAGTGAGGCTCAAAGATCACTAAAATTGCAAAGCCTAAATCCAAGTTGCCCTACTATTCTATCCTTTTATACAAAGATGTATTCATACATTGTATATATGTATATATGTATATTTATTTATTTATAAATATGTGTGTATGTATGTATGTATGTATGTACCGTGTTTCCCTGAAAATAAGACCTAGCCGGACCATCAGCTCTAATACGTCTTTTGGAGCAAAAATTAATATAAAACCTGGTATATTATATTATATTATATTATATTATATTATATTATATTATATTATATTATATTATAATATTATATTATATTAGACCCAGTCTTATATTATAGTAAAATAAGACTGAGTCTTATATTAATTTTTGCTCCAAAAGATGCATTAGAGCTGATGGTCCGGCTAGGTCTTATTTTCGAGGAAACACGGTATCTCTCTCTCTCTCTCTCTCTCTCTCTCTCATCATCATCTATCATTCTTATGAGTATTTCCCTGCAACTTGCTTTTCTCACTTAATGCTATATCATATACATCTCTCCAAGCTAAGATATAAATCTGATTTGTTCTTTTAACAGTCACATGATAACCTGCACCATATCTATACATCTCAGTGTACTCAACCATCCTAGTCTGTGGACATATAGGTTGTTTCAAATTTGGGCTGTCACAAACACAACTGCAGTAAACATCCTCGTATGTATGTCTTTATATACCAGTACTTTAATTTTTGCAGGGTTGATTCCCAGAAGTAAAATTGCTGAGTCAAAGGATATGTGCCTTTAAAATTTTACTACATTGTGTCAGATTCCTCTCCAAAAGGCTGGGTCAAACTCTTTCCCACTGATTTATCGCAGAGTGTCTGCTTGTCTGCACCTTCACCAGCACTGGGATTGTCACATCAGCCTCTTATAGGAGGAACCTGGTGTCCTGACTTTAAATATATGTCTCTGACTTTTCAATTAAGATGTCTCATACAACAGAGGCTTTGGGCAGATTTTTTGAAACAAATATTTATCTTTAGGAGATTATTCACAATCTAAGAAGCACGGATTCTGATAAGAGGCTGATTTTGGCCTCAGCCACTGCTTTGTATACACACAACATATCAATAAATAATAACCATTATGGTTGAACATTAGAGTTGACAATGTAGTAAGTTATGAACAAATATCCTCATTAGCAGCACCATGACTCTAGTGTTTGCAGCAATCTAGTAACTACAGCCAAGTTGAAACAAGAGCCATTATGTATGTAAAACACTTTTAGCTTATTTACTCTGAACTCATTTTGCATACAAGAACACTTGGCCCACTCATAGGGTATAGTGTCAGAACAGGATGCAAACCAAAGTGGAGATGAGTGGGACCTCTTTGACATGAGAGTGTAGTATCATGCACTTGGACGCTGGTGGCTTTGGAACTAAGTTAACATTTATTTCTGAACAGATTCTGATTTTAATTCCTTCTGACTGACACACATATTTTCTTGCTGTTAAACCTGAAGGGCTACTACCATCCTAGAGTGTTTATTCATGTGGCTGTATTTGCTGATTAGTCAAGAGATAGACTTAATTTCCCTTTTTAAAAGTTGGGGAGTTAATTAGTTTGAGTGCTGAATTGGGCAGCCTTGAGCTTCTCTGGCATGCATTTCGCATTTTTACCCCCTTGACTTTACTCTGGGGAACCTCTCTCCCCAGTTCCTCCATTCCATGAGGGTGGGGCTTGCAGGCATCCCCTCCTTCCACCCCAGATCTAGTGTATTATGTTCTCTTGGCATATGGTTGGTTCAGGGATGGACATGTAACCTGGTCCAGGAAAATGAGAGTCTTCTCTGGGACATTTGTTAGAATGGGGAAGAGATACTCCCTCTCTGCAGTGCTTGCTAGCTCTAGGCTGAGGTAAGCCTGAGCTACAAAGTCCCCATGAGGGCAGGGTCTACCTGAGAAGAAAGCCAACCCAGAGGTTTGCAGAACAAAGAGAGGAGAGAAACTGAGTCCTGATGATACCATTTGAGTCCCTGGTTCAGCTTTCCATGGATTATTATTTTACTGTGTTTCATGAGCCAACAATTTCCCTCCCTTCCTTATTTTTTATCTTGACCAATTCAGAGTTGAACAACTTCTTTTACTTGCATCCGAAAGAATCATAACTGATTTAGGTTTTTAAAATGTTTTTATTTTTTTCTACTGCATTACGGTTATGATCTGTTCAATGGCTTCACTGTTTCACTGAATAACCAAAGGTATTTTAAAGCTATTTCTAATGCAAAGTATTAATTAAATTAAAAAAGAATGAGGAGCTGAGAGATAAGCTTCTCTTTGGCAGCACAAATATAAAAGTTAGACTTGTTTTTTTCTAGTGAGTTTGTTTAGTATGTTTTTAGGTCAAATGTTGACATCCGTGTTTCCTTTCGCGTTGGTTGAAGTTAACAACTTTAGGGGATTTTAAAAAATGTTTTTAGTTCTTCAGATGATAGCATACAGAAGCTTATTACCTGAACACATTAAATATTGCCCTGGGGGCTAAAAATACAGCAAAAGCTGGAGCCAGGTTCCTCTTTGGGAAACAATTCTTGTGAATCACAGATGATTTCTTAGCTTGCCCTTTATCGTGTCTTGTTCCAGGCACCTAAAGCAGACTGGAAATACTCTTTCCTCTGAGCTGAGATAGATCATACGTTAACTGTCTTACAAAAATCAATAAGAATATTTAATTGTTTTAGAAATAAAGTGCAAGGATGGGTGGGGAAGACAGCATATTTTCCTTCAAACAGAGCTAGGGGAGGGCAAGTCATACTCTGTTTCCACCCCAGTCTGAAAAATACTTTTCTCAACAAAAGGAGCCACAAAACAAACATTTATTTCTCCAATAATCTCAGGGTGGCCAAACGTGGGGGAAAGCCTGGGAATCCTGTAAAACAGGGACATATGGATAAGAACAGTTCTGTAGGACCACGCACATGGAAAGAGCTGTCTTTCCTGTGCTGAAACATTGTGCGACGTACTGGAGAAAGCAAACATTCTTAGAAATACCATTGTTATAAACTCTATACTTGACCCATGTCCTATGTGAGGCAAAAGTAAAGGCTAAAAAATGGGCTGGAATTAGTAATAAGGGAACTTACAGGAGGAAATGATACTCTAAAGCATAGGACAGGGATAGTACGGAAAACACAGAATAGAGTGGACGGGGTAAGGAGAGATCTAGACAGAAACTTTAGTGCAGAGACATTTCCCTTAGCCCTCCTGGCTGAGTTTCACCAATTCTTTAATGAAAGAAGTTGATGTGAAGGAAAACCATTTGTAGAGTGTGTACTATTGGCCATATATTATGTCATGTAGTCCAAGGTCAGATAAATTTTATATTTTCTTTTGTATGATTTTTGCTTACGTTAAATGTATAGAACACTGCTTATCATTCTTATTCCATAGAAAGGAATCAATCATTGTAGTTAATCATTTGTAGTTTCCATGACATCTTTCACCTGGTGCACCTCTCCTAAGTGACACAGTTAAGATCCTGATACCCAGTGTAGGTGGAAAAGAGGAATGCACCTTGGTGGAAAGACGCTTTTGTTGGGGTGATTTCCATGTGTTTGTGCTGCTTGGGCCAGCTATCCAAGCAGTGTATTCAAGAAGGTCCCAGGCTGCAGTCTATGCATTGTATCTCCAAGGCCACAGACCTCGGCATATACAATGCTGACCCGTTGGATGCTCTTTGTAAATAGCTAACCTGATTGATGCTAGGAGGTCTCCCAAGTGGTATCTGTCTCTGTATATCCTCTGTTCAACTGCCTCTCTTCTTTATTTTTTTTTCTTCAAATTGTTTTTATTGTGGTAAAATACACAGAACATAAAAGTTACCATCTTAACCATTTTGCAGTGTGCAATTCAGTGGTATTAAATACATTTATAATGTTATGCAACCTTCACCACTGTTTATCTCCACAGCTCTTTTCATCTTGTAAAACTGAAACTCCATACCCATTAAACAATAACTCCCCCTTCCTCCCTCCCTCCAGCCCCTGGCAACTGCCATTCTACTTTCTGTCTCTATGAATTTTTGTCTGGCTGTCTTGTTAACATTCCAGCTGGTCAGGGAGACTGGGGAGAGTTAGTCAAACTACGGAGCTCTAGGAAATGCACCAAGGAAAGCGAGGGCCTGTACTTTGTTAAGCATCCAACACAATTAGTTGTACGACCTTGCACAAGTTCCCTAACCACACTGGCCTCGGTTTCCTCATTTGTAAAATGAGGATAACAACAATACTTACCTCATATGATTTTTATGAGGAAGAAATGAATTAATACATGTTAAAAAATATAGAGCAGTGCCTGGCATGCACTAAGCACTAAATAAATTTTAGTGACAGCAATGATGATCTCCCATTAAAATAATTGACTTTGGTTAAATTAGCCAATTCAAAGAGAAAATGAAGTTATAGCCGACACAACCCACTAGGTTGTGTGGGATGGGAAATTCAGCTGTGAGGGTGGTTTGGTTGTTCAAATGGCCTGTTTCCTCTTTCATGTTTATGCCAGCTTATCCACATTGTTAACCGGCAATGTTATTTTCTGTTGAAAGCACCCTATGGCAATGTGGAAGATACAGATAAATCAACACTTTTCACTTGGAAGGGGACCCGTGTGTCTATCACTGATCATGTTAGTGACCATACCGTGGTCTGGAAAATTTTGGCTATTACTATTGAAAGTGTTCAAGGAGCTAATATAAGCTTGCTGTTAGAGAAATTGACATTTTATTTATATAACAACATCACTATTTACAACTGGGCTCTAAATAGCTCAAGAGATGATATAGATTGAGATTAAAAGGCCACACTGAGCATGTGCTTACATATGATCTGTTCATGCTTTGCAGACAGTGACTAGCGCATTTTTTAATTCCACTCCTACCTTGATGCTGTTATTTGTTTCCATGACACTAGTTCTGGGAATGGTGCGGAGCACATTCAGCCATGGCAGATGATGGATTAGATAGTAATTGATATGTGTTATGAAACTCACATCTGGGCCTTCTACCAACTGAGAGTCCGTTTGATTTGATCTGGCAAAAGGAGGTTCAAAGCATTTGTTTTTTAAATTATAGTGATTTATAGAAAAGTGCCTCTTAAGATGACTATCAGTTGGTAGCAGGTTGAGTTCCCAGAAAGAGTGTGCTGTCATTGTCCTGATGTCTCCAAATAGCAAACCCACTAAAGTACTTCTCTTCAACATGGCTTCCTGGGAAAGGAAGCTCTTCCTTTTGTTGGATATGCTGCCCACAGACAAGATTGCCAGTGCTAAGACTGTAGTTTCACTGTGGCAATAAAGTAATAATAAAGTTAGAATATTTTAAGTCTTCATAAATATATGTGAACAATTTTTTTTTCCAACTCAAAATAGTATTTGCCCTACAAAAATGTCATGCCTTAAACTGTGTTTCTCTTTCCTGTATTCCCCCCTTTCTGTCATGTTAACTCGCTAGCGAACAACCTACAAGCAGTGAATATCCTCCTCCTCTCTCAACCCTCCTTCCCTAGCAAACCTTGTAGAAACTTGGTCTCAGTCTTTTATTCTTGCTTTTGGAATTCACCTTAGTATATTTAAGTTTCTGTCTATATTTTTACCTTTTCTGGGTATTTGCATTTTAGACTTTTTTTTCTAGTTGGGAAATGAAAAGTTCTTCTCTGTTAAAGGAATTTCAAGCATTATTAAGCAGCAAAGGAATCTTTCTGGATCTGGGTAAGACAGTCTGATACCGTTCTAGATCTTCTTGTAAGACAGGCACTGGAGGTAAATCTGATTTAATCACACTGGAGGGATCTAGAAGAGAATCATCAGCAACACCTTACACTCAGCTGTGGTTGCTGGCTGCCTATACCAGTGAGGAATCCCGTGTTTTATGTCTTTTACTAAATATAGGTTCTGAGGGTGGTGCTTCTCCAACTTTAATATACATGTGAATCACCTGGCATTGTGTTACAATATCGATTCTGATTCAGGAGATTTTGGGTGGGATCTGAGATTCTATATTTCTAGACTCATTCCATCTGATGTTAATGTGGTTGGTCCACAGAACACACCATTTGGGTAGCAAGGGTCTGGAGGGTTCTACTCTTATAAATCTTCTTCCTGTCTTTTCAATTTTCTTCTCTTTTTCCTGAGGTGAAGTTTATATAGGTATATATTTAATGTTATTGTTACTAGTAATTATGACATTCTGTATGTTAACCCCTTTCAAATAATCAAATGGCATCATTCATTCAGAAAATATTTATTAAGCACCCACCATGTAGAAGGTATTTTTCTACATAGTGGGCACGTAGGGGTGAACAAGACAAAAATCTTACTCTCACGGAGCTTTCATTCTATTGGGAGAAGCAAACAATTACCAATAATAAATAAATATGCAAAATCATGCCAGAGGGAGATATGTGCTATATAGAAAAATAAGGTAGGTTGAGGAGACAGAGTGATGGAATAAGGGTGGCGGAGATGTAGGTGTATAGTAGGGCTGATATATACCTGAATGATAGCTCTCCCCTCCTCTTTAAACCACAACAAAGTTTAAATTAGCAAGTTAATAATTAAATAATCTACTTAAATAAGCACTTAACTCAAATGTTAGAAACCCAAAGAAAGATTTACTGAATGAAAACAGTTGTATTTTCTCAATTGCACAGAAGTTGAGTTTGCAAATGTAATGTACATTGAATTATATGGTTCTCCCTAGGAGTAAACAACTCATGACAAGCCATGTACAAACTATTCCAGTCTATTAGGGTACCACTTAAATTACCCACACATCTGAAAAAAAAAAAATCAATGAACCTTTAAAAAAAGACTTAACAATATTCAGAACCTGTTTAGAATAGAATCATATGAATATAATGAACTTTTTTTGATAAAGAAGCAATGGCAACACAATGGAACAAAGATAATTTTTTCAATAAATGGTACTGAAACAACTGAACATCCACATGTGAAGAAATAAATCTAGACACAGACCTTATACCCTTCACAAAATTAACTCAAAATGGATCATAGATCCAAATGTAAAATGTAAAACTATAAAACTCTGAGAAGATGACATACCGTGTTTCCCCGGAAATAAGACTAGGTCTTATATTAATTTTTGCTCCAAAAGACGGTTGCATTAGGGCTTAGGGGATGTTCAGGGGATGTCATCCTGAAAAATCATGCTGGGGCTTATTTTCCGGTTAGGTCTTATTTTTGGGGAGACACGATAGGAAAAAATCTAGATGACCCTGGGTACGGTGATGACTTTTTAGATATAATACCAAATGCATGATCCATGAAATAAATAATTGATAAACTAGACTTCATTAAAGTGAAAAACATATGCTCTACAAAAGACAATGTCAACAGAACGAGAAGGCAATCCACAGACTTGGAGAAAATATTGTAAAAGACACATCTGATAAAAGATTACCATCTAAAATATACAAAGAACTCTTAAAACTCAACAATAAGAAAGCAAACAACCTGATGGAAAAATCAAAGACTTTAACAGACACCTCAACAAAGAAGATATATAGATGGTAAATTAGTATATGAAAAGATGCTTTACATCATACGTCATCAGGGAAATGCAAACTAAAACAACAACATACCACTATGTAATTGTTAGAATGGCCAAAATCCAGAACACTGACAACACCAAAAGCTGCTGAGGATATAGAACAAAAGGAACTCTCATTCTTTGTTGGTGGGAATACGAAATGGTACAGCTACTTTGGAAGACAGTTTAGTGGTTTCTTACAAAACTAAACATACTCTTACCATATAATTGAGCAATCATGTTCCTTGGTATTTACCCAAAGGAGTTAAATACATGTCCACACAAAAACCCATGCATGTTTATAGCAGCTTTATTCCTAATTTCCCAAAGCTGGAAGAACCAAGATGTCCTTCAGTAGATGAATGGATAAATAAGCTGTGGTCCACCCAGACTGTGCGGAAAAAGAAATGATCAAGCTATGAAATGACATGGAGGAATCTTAAGTGTATATCACTAAGTGAAAGAAGCCAATATGAAAAGGCTACACACTATATGATTCCAACTATGTGACATTCTGGAACAGGCAAAACTATGGAGTCAGTAAAGGATCAGTGGTTGCCGAGGATGTGGATGGGGAGAGAGGAATGAATAGGTGGACCGCGGAGGATTTTTAGGGTAGTGACAATACTATGCATGATACTATAATGGTAGATACATGTTGTTGTACATTTGTCCAAACCCACAGAATGTACACCACCAAGAGTGAACCATAATGTAAACTATGGACTTTGGGTGATGATGATGTGTCAGTGTAGTTTTCTAAATTGTGACATCTCCACCCTAATGGGAGATGTTGATAACGGTGGGGGTTATACAAATATGAAAGCAAGGAGTATATGGGAAATCTCTGTACCTTCTTCTCAATTTTGCTGTGAACCTAAAACTGCTCTAAAAAATAGTCTTAAAAAAACTTATTTAGTCACTTTCCTCACTTCACTGTATGATTCTCTGATATTGCCTTCAATATCATAAAAATCCAAACCTCCTCATTTTATAGATGAGAATCCTGAGGTAAAAAAGTTGAAGCTTAATGGCCAAAGCTCCACTGGTTGTCAGTAGAAGCGTTGAATGTTGGTCTCTAAATTAGCAGCTTCCGGGTCTCTTCACTCTGTTGGCTCTGGCAAAGAATGCTTCAAGAGATAGATTGAGTGGAGTTTTAAACACAATGTTCTTAAGACGTTTCAGGGAGAAGGTCAAACAAGTATGCTAATTCAGGCCTCCTTTTTCTCTCCATGAATATACAGAGCTATGTGATCAAATAGTGTGATTCCTAGCATGTCTGTGTCAGGTATGTGTCATCGCATCTGTACATAGTTGGGGCAGGATTCAGGATTATCAACAAGCACAATAAACCAGCATCTTTCATGTGAACTAATCTGTATTTGAAAAAAAAAAAAAAATAGAATTGATGATGATGCAGTATGACCAGTATGTCCCATCAAAAAAATAAGTGTTTCTTCAGAGAAAACAGCTGGTGCTAAAGATGCACTTTTGAAAAAGAGGAAAAGAGTGAAGTAACTTCCAAACACATTTGCCATTGCAAGGAGAATGCTAAATTTGTGTCATTACTCTTAAGATTAGTAAGCCAAGAATATTTGTCTACATTAAAAAGTATAATTGATGATATTAGTGTTCAATAAGCTCTTTTGGTGGTGGGTTTGTTGAACGAGTGAGTTGCTAAAACACTGGCAACCCCATTCTAGTTTATTAGCCCTTCGTTGGTCTGTCTACTTATACATGCAAACAAGATAGGAAAGAGGCAAGCAAAAACCATCCAGGCAATATGTTGTCCTAATTTTTTTTTTTTTTTGTAGTTCTAACCTCTAGTTTTACCTCTATTTGATCCTTTAGCAAGGGCACTTGAATTGGTTTGCATTTCTCCTTGTTTGAAGTCTATGAAAGAAAACTAACATAGCAAAAGTATTTCATATTGCTTAGGGTTCTTCTTTTTTTAGAACAGAAAATCTCTATTGTTACAATCACCGATCATTTTGGAACCATCATGTGAATTATACCAATGGTAATTCCTTTAGAAAGACAAATTATTTAGGTTTTTGCCAATTGAAGTATTCAGTGTAAAAACAGATTTCTCCAAATTTAGCAAATTGTTGGTTCATTTACTAACCATGTTTGTTTCACGTATTTGCATTTGTCAGACAAACAGTGAGAATATATATTTTAATTTTATTGCAAAACTACCATTTCCAGGCATACCGTGAAATTATAATTCATGTTCCTGAGATTTTTGTAGTTTTAGAATGATCGTTTCAATTTAGCCCTCGGTACCTTATACCATTATGCTAGGAACACTTCCAGTTTAAACATATATAATTTATTTTTAACAGATTTTGCTTGGAGTACACAAATGAAATGTAACAGTCATTACAGAGATTGTCTTAGTTCATTTACTAAACATGAATCCATGTCCTCCATTTCCATTATTCTGTGCATGACTTTTGGATGGGCTTCTGCTCTCTGCTTTGATGCAAATTGCAGGTTGAAGGAGGCTCCCAGCATAAGATCCCTTTTAGGGGAAAATCCTGGCAAATGGCATGTGTGTATTATTAAGACATTTTGTATATTTTAGATAATTCCTTCTGAAAAATCACATTTCCAAATTAATCCTTCCTCCACTTCTAGCCCCTTTATATGTGGAAATTTTCTTTACCTCAAAACCCCCAAACAACCTAGATCTTGAGAGCTTTCCTCTTTGGAAGGTTAGTCTCATGTTTTGAAGTTATTTTAGCTTTATTCAGAAAAAGTTATTTAACACTTAACTTCCAGTTAGAGTCCTCATTCTCTCTCAAACAGAACAGATCAAACAAACTGAGGTGGAGATTCAACACGTCACAGCTCCAAGAGTTTTCAGCAGGAATTATGCAGTATTGATCACATGCATTTAAATAATGTGAGAACATTGTATGATAGGCTCTGCATTGAACCTATGCCCAGCAAGTTTTGGCCTCCAAATATTGATATTGGGTTTGTGTTACCTTTGCACACCAAATCTTTGTGGCTTATTATGTATTGTCAAGTTCAGTACACATGGTATACAAAATATTTCCTTTTTTCTGTACTTAGAAGAATGTGTAAGGAAGGTCTCACTGTATATAGCTGTTTTTTGCCTGGGCAGCTTAAAAGCCATTTGAAACTGGAATTATGTAGAGCAATTATCAAGAGATTTTGGATTCAGCAAATAGGTGTGGCTCAGAAATTAATTTTTCATCAGTAGTGCATAAATCTCTATAAACAATTAAGGTAGCTGAGCAAGCTTTTGCATATTTGTATGCACTGTGTACTGAGCTTTCATAAGATGCCATAAGGAGCTGCAGAACTTCTCCAGCAGAAGGTAAAAAACAAAGACAGGATTCTATGAGTGTTATAGGTTGTTAGGTGACTTTGCTTCAGGCTACCAAATAAAAATGGCACATGTCATTAGCCTTATGGAGAAAGGGTTTTAAATATCTTTCTTCAAAATTATGTCCTCTTTTGATTTATTTTGTAGTCCCTTTTATTTGTCTCATATTTCTGAAAAAGGCCTGTGACGGAGATGCCCAAGGGATCATCCCACTTTTAGCCTGACATGTTGAATTCTGTATAATCCACACATTTTTTTCTTTGATATTGGACACTTTCCAAGCATTGAATTAATTCTGCTGTTTTAAAACAAAACAAAACAAAAAAGTCATCTTCAGAGAGCAAAACTATTAAATATGGCTGTGTATCTTTGCAAAGTAGAAGCCTACAGATCATATTTGAAAAACGAATATTTAGCACCAGATGAGATGCTCTGGCTTCTTCGTGGATGAGGCTTTGATGGTGCTTCCAGCTTTTGTTCATGCCCATACCCTCTTATTATCTCTGATATTCAGTCATCAGAGGACAAAGATGAAGTGTAGCTTCATAGGGAGGCACAGGGGTAACAAGAAGGTGGAAGTGACTTCAGTGGATAAAGATCCACTAAGCACTGGCCCGCAGGCTCTCATTACACAGAGGTTGGAGGAGCACAATAAAAAGATCAAATTCAGCAGAGATAAACGGCACGCATCATCTTTGCTGATCGATAACTAGCTTCTGAGAGTAACCACTGTCAGCTGAGCTGTAGCAATCTCTCCTGGAAACTCACCGAGGAGTGAAGAATCACATCCTTTTTGAGCTTGGAGGTCTTTAAAGTAAGCAAGCCTACAGAGATACAGGCATGTTGCAATGTTTTCTCTATAACATTTGGAAGGTCTGCTTTATTGATGGAAATAGAATAATCTCACCAATGCAAGAGCATGAATTAAAAAAACAAAACAAAAAAAAACAACAAGATAAATTATGCCATTATTGCCACATTTTTCACAGCCACCCTACTACTAAACACTGACATTTTAAGAGGAATTTATATAAAGAGGAACATTATTTTTCATACAATACTGAACTTGCAGGTTACTAAAGCGAATACTTTAGAACAGTCTGAGCATGTTCTGACTAGAACAAAGTCTTAGTGACGGCTTCCAGTCAAGCATAGCTACATATTTCATTTAGACATTTCTCGAATGAACACGAGAGGGAACTTTTAAGAGGCCTTAAACCCTATCTCCCCACCCATTCCTTCAAGTATAAATTTAGATAAGTGCAATGTACAGAAAATAAGCATTCAAATAGACTCATTTGATTATATGGCTTTTCTGTCTAGAAATTATGGAAACAGGATGCTTTATTTGATCTTGGGATATAATATTACTGAAAGTTTTTGCTAAGGTTAATAAAAAGGAAATTCAATAGATACATTAAAATGTCTGAAACAGGCTCATGAGTTAGAACACTGAGCTCATTGCACTTAAAGCTTGGAAGTCAGAATTCTGACGCCACTCAGCTGTGAGTCTGTGTGTGTGTGTGTGTGTGTGTGTGTGTGTGTGTGAACGTGTGTGTCTGTGCATGTGTCTCTGCATATGAGTGTGTGTGTGAGTGTGTGTGTGTGTGTGTGTGTGTGTGTGAAGTGAGAGGTTGCTCTAGGGAAAGAAATTTCTTTGGCTCAATATTTTAGAGCATGTTGCTTCAGAGAAACACCTTTTAATTGGCATTTAAACTTTTCTATTAATACAAGTTGGTGTAAGAATGACAATTTTCTTTTCTGGAGACCATTTACTATCATTCTCATCAATATTTCACCATTGGGAAGCAAGGGAGGCCTATTAAGTTATCTCAAGGATTGTTTAAATATCTGTGATAATGTGAATCAAAATTTAATCTGAGAAAACTTGGGAAACCTGTCTGGCTACAAAGTTTTTCTTCTTTTCTCCTCCTTTCCCCCTCCCTTCTTAAAGTTCTGATCTGTGAGCCCAGGGCAAGTTTAATTATAATTAGTTAATGTTAGTTAATGAGGTAATGTTCATATAGTGCTTTGAAGATGAAAAGTGTTTTAGAAATGCTAAGTGCTATCATTATTAATATCAGCAAAGGATAAAAATTAAGTGTGACGAACAGTTTTAGAAATTGAAGAATTTGAATGTGAGGTGCTTGATGTCATGTCACTCTCCCGTTCCACCATCTCCTCTCTTCCTGGTGGAATGTGAAGCAGCCTTTTGTCTTCATTGTTTGGGTGTCCAGAGCTCCCTCCCTTCTTCCCTGTCTTATGCTGTCACGGCTTAAAGAGGTGAGCAAGTCAGTCTCAGGCTAAACACTTGCCCAAATATATATATACTCGAGAACATACACTGATACACATGTATGTTCACACACACAGAGCTCCGCCGTCAAGGTGAGCCCCTGCTCAGGTTTATTTCTGAACTCAGAGATGTTCCATAGGTTCCCACTCTTTATATTTGTTTTAATCTTTCTTGTTCCATGTTTCAGAAGAAAACGATCGAAAATAAACAAGAACACAAAGAACCACTGTTCTCTGGATTATTGAATTTAAGAAAATGAACCTGCCAAGTAAAAAGTAGAATCTCTTACTTGCCAATGTGGGGAATTCTCTTTGTTGTCCCTAAGATGCAAACTTCAGAGGCACATGGCTTCTAAGCTTTAGATATGTCCTGTGCTGCTTGCAGAACAGAAAGCATTTATAGGTCGTGTTATATCTGGACGAGGCTTCACACAACTTTTTATTAACTATACGGAGGAAAGTAAGTCAATATAATTTGTGATGGATAGAGGAAGAAAGCTGGTGCTGGCCAGAGCTAAGTCCAAACTATCCTCCAAACAGAAATTACATTCCTCTTAGATTTAATTTTGAAGAGGCTTATTATGAACAACAGGTCGTGGAATGAAAGAAATCAGTATACAGTGGTAGAGAGATTAAGGGGCAGAAAGAGGGTTCAGAGCCTACATTGCCATCTCGCCATGACTGCTACAAAAGAGACGGAGATGATGTTTGAGTGACCCAGGTTTACAGAATGTTACTTTGGAAACTGTAGCCTCATGATTCTTCACTTTGTTTAGCCCATGAATTCCTTGCTCCCTTTCCTTTGCATAAATTGTTTAGGTGGGAGTAATACCAGTGAAATGGCATGGAAGTGTCTTGGAAATGAGTTAGATTGCGCCCAAAAGTCCAAATTGGCTTCTTACTGTTTGGTGGAGTAATTTGTGCCTCTCACCTAAGGGCTAATGAACACTTCACTTTGGCACTTGGAAACAGACACATTCAGATCATGTTAATCAAATATAATTAACTTTCAAGGAAGGAGGCTGGAAGAGTGGGCCAAAACAAATATGCTGAAATAGAACAGAGGTGAATACAAAGTCTTGCCGTTAAAAAAAAAAAAAAAAAATTCAACTTGCACACACATAGACTAAGTATGTGGTTTATTAAAACAAAACAAGACAAAACAGCATCCACCAGACTTGACAGGCTTTAGCTGACTAAAAGCACCATAGGCGTGCCGCAAGGGGGCCTGCCTTCGAGAGGGCTAAGGTCTCAGCTTCCTGGGGCCGGTGTCCAGCACCGAGGCTGAAGGGGGCTGCTCTGGCCAGGCGAGACCACATTCCAAGGACTGACTTTTCCTGGACTTCGAATTTTGAAAATACTTGAGTGTAGAATGAGGAATGGTTGAACTAGGAGGGATCTAGCCCAGAAAAGTAAATGTTCTAGAGACAGGATGCTATTTTTAAATAAATAAATAAATAAGTAAATAAATAAATAAATACATATTAAAAAACCTAACAACTGGAGGAGAGATTAGGCCTGAGATAACTATGGTCAAGGAAAATAAAAAAGATCATTCAAGTAATGATTCTGGTCTCCAAAGGCCTCCATATATTGACCCAGACCTTGTTCTTCACGGCTCCCATATCAGAATCCTTTGGCCATTCACACTGGGTTGCCTCACTGTTCCCTCAGGGCACCATCTTGGTCACCTGGAGCACCTCTTCTCACCTTTACGCTGTCCCTACTGCTTTTCTGTTCAGTTGAATCCTTACAACTCTTGTCCAGATATTCTCAACCTTGGCGGCATATTGGAATTACCTAGAGGGCTTTGAAAAGTACTATGCCTGGGGTTCCACTGCCAGAGCTTCTAATTTAATGGGTTTGGGGTTGGGCCCAGGCATCAGTATTCTTTTAGAGCTTTTCAGGTGATTTTAATAGAAACCTGGCATTAAGAACTGCCAGTTTATTCCCAGCTCGATGTTGGTGATGCATTACTTGATTTCACTTGTTCTTCTGACCTCCTGGTGGGGCACTCATTGGTAATTAATATAATATTGGATTTAATTTATTCAACAAGGAAAAACTACCTGCTTTATAGTGTCAATCACCTTTCAGAGTGCATGCATCTCATTTCTTTAGCTGAATCCTAAATCCCTTGGATGTGCTTTATATGCCATATTCCTTCCTTTCCCAAACACAGTACAATGCTTTAGACACAAAACTGTGTATATGGGAATTTTTCTTTTAGTTATTATAGAAAATCAATAAGTATTTCTCACTTAATTGGCAAATAAAATATGAATTTTGGTAGTTGATCCTAAACTTATGAAGATCATTATATCCAGAAATGTATGTTAAAAAAAAGGGTGGACCATGAAAGTTTAGCTAAATGATTGTATGAGAAAACAAGTTAAGGAAATATAAGAGTATTTTAGATGGATTTATTTTTGCAGTAGATGTCATGGAAGGTTCACCAGTAGTACCACTTAAAAGACACAGAATAACTGAGTTTGGCTGACTCTGGGAATGGCTTAACATGACTGTACTTATGGGTGGTTGGGACATGAGGACACAGCGCCATGCAAGGTTAGTTATTTCTGGCTAATGAGACTATCTTTGCTTTATTCATTATCTGAGAGAGGGTGGCTTTTTGAATCATCGGGCTGAATTTTGTTTTAGCCCCACAGGTGGATTTGTGCAAGCCAGAACAAAAACTACATGCCAAGAAACTGATGGAGTAACTCAACTGTTAATAAAATCCAGTGCCACCTAATAATAATACTTTGTATTTATATAGCGTCTTTCTTGGAGGAGCTCAAAGCACTTTATGGGCTCTGAAAGTTAATCAAGTTGGGAATTTTTCAATCATTGTGGGAGTGAGATCCAGGGCTACAAACCCCCAAGCTGTAACGCTTGCTTTCCTTATTTACACATGTGGACCCTGTTAGTGTGGGGACTTCAAAAAGTCTGAGGCACTTTGGCTTTAGAGACTTTGTAACATGAAGTGAATTTCTGGCCAGCTGGTGTAAGGATCCTAACAATGTTTAAAATATTTTAACAAATGAAAACATTTAAAAAATCACATGCAGCTGTCTGGCCGTACTTTGTCACCATGACAATTGCTGAAATATAATGATCCCTGTGTTTGTGTTTCTAGTTATTATAGGAATCATTGTGAGGAGGGAGAGTCCATTTCACTTTAACTTTTGTTTATTGAAATTTTTTTTGTTTCTTTTTAATATGTATAATCTCTGAGCAATCCAAAGGACTGGGGCAGTAGAGATTTCCACAGCATAGTTAAGGATAAAAGGCTATGAATAAATATCTTGTGACAAAAGTGTCAAATGGTACCTTGATTATTTTCATAGCAATTGGAAGGAGCCGTTACAATAAGAGCTTTCAAATAGAAACAAGAAATGCAGCCTATGATGGAATTTTAGAATTTTGGTTCATAATAAGAATCTTCCAGACGATCCATGTCATCAAAGACCGTTACGTAAACTTCATCTTGAAATCTGTGATCTGTGGGCTATTGTAACTCCTTTCTTAGCACTTGAACTTGCAAGACTTGCTTGTTTATTGTGGAGCTGGATTTTGTCTAGGCAACCACTTTCTTTTTTTGGGGTCCTGGGAACTTGAAATGTGTTACATGTAGCAAGGTTTTGTGTATCTTCTAAAGAGGCAGATGGAGTTGACTTTGAGCATCTGCCATATTGTAGTGAAGTGGGCCTTCCAAAATTAGAATATAAGCTCTTCATTCAAAGAGACTTTGTAATTCCAAGTACAATGCAGTGAAAATTACTGAGCTTGGTAAGCATTTATTGATTGATTAAAAAAAAAAATAGGGTTCCCCAAGTGAGATGAGTAGCATTGTGATGGTCAGCATGATTTTAGGTGGGGCTGGGACCCTAAGGATCCACATAGAAAGTTATTCTTTTTCCAATTCTCCTTTCGTTTTTCTGATTATATAAAGGAGACAGGCTTAACTGGGTCCTGGGATGTCTTTAACACAACTGCCTTTTAAACAAGAAGAGTAAACCTTGGCCTTTGGCTGGAAATAGCATTAAAGAGACTTTAAAGTAACAGTGTTTCATGTAACATTGTTTAGATTTTGGTGTAAATGATACTGGTTGTCCATTTCTAGTAATGATATGAAGTATCTTTTAAATACACTCATCCCTCCTTTTAGTGTACTTTGCTTTATTACACTTCCCAAATATTGCAGATTTTACAAATTGAAGGTTTGTGACAACCCTGCTTCAAGCAAGTCTATCGCTGCCATTTTCCCAACAGACTCAGATGATGGTTAGCATTTTTTAACAATCAAGTATTTTTTAATGAAGTACATTGTTTCTTTAAGACACAATGCTATTGCACACTTAATAAACTACAGTGCAGTATAACAACTTTTATATGTACTGGGAAACCAAAATATTTATGCCTCTCTTTATTGTGATATTCACTTTAATGTGGTGGCCTGGAATCCAACGTGAAATATCTCTGAGGTCTGCCTATAAATTTAGGTAGGAAGAAAATGAAGATATCCAAAGAAAAATATTGAATAAATAACAGCACAAGTTGTGTGTGTACGTTACCACAATTGGTGATAAAAGCTTTTCATTCATTTAGAATAATACTCCCTCAGTACCATTCTTGGAAGAATTGGGAAAAGAGTCGTTCTGGGTCCTGTGATTCAAATGAGGAATCCTGGTTGAGAAAGGTTTTTCTTTTTCGTCAAGTAAAACTTATTAGCTTAATTATCTCCGCTTTGCGATAATTCAGTCATGTAAAGAAAGGGCAGAAACATCAGGAGAGGAAAAAAGACAGGGCAAATGCGGGAGAGAAGGGATATATGTACAGAAATGGCAGGGAGGTGAAAAAAGTGAAAAAGGAGTCCAAGAAGATTAGAGGAGGGAAATAAAGAACAAAGTAAGAACAGATTGTAAATTAATGTGTTTGCTTATGGACTACTTGGTGTTTACAAAACTCTTTTTAAGTATGTTGAAATACAGATAATTTATATCCTGATAATGTAGCTCTTGGACACTCAGTGATTTCGGAAGGGGAGGCAGATTGGGGCTCAAATTCTGGTACCTGCAATTAGCTTTGTGACCTTAGGCAACTCATGGAAGTTTTCCTCTGAAATGCAATTATTGTATCTGCCTTACAGGATTGCTGGGAGGATCAAATGACAGTTGGTTTTTATGGGAAAATGGGAACTCTGTGACAACACAACTAACAGGTACATGGTAGAGCTGGGATCACTAAACCCAAAAACTAAACAAGAGAAAAAAACTCTGAAAAGCCAACGAATAGTCTGAAGGAACATGAGTTTCTCTGCTCTTTTCCTCAGCAGCCTCCTGTATTTCATGTTTATGATGCTCTCTGTCTCCGCTTTTAGACTAGGCAGCCTGTTGCCACCCCTGTGTGCTCATGACACCAGGCTCTGGAATCTGCTCTGGCCACCATGCAGGGATTGACTTCGGGCTTACCCCACGTTGGAGTGGGGTCATTGAGACAGTCACCATGATGTGTATATCATGTGTTTGTGAACATAAAAGGGAGCAAGAGGAGTGAGTTCTTTCCCGGCTAAATTGTGGCACAAAAGAAATTTATTTCTGATATCCTTTTGGCCTTAATTTCTTCTGCCTCAGGACATCTCTCTTTCAGGTACGTAGGGTCCTTGTCTTACATCTCCTCAACCTTTACCATCATATCAAACCCCTCACTTAAGAAAGCCACTATTTAGACTTGGTGTGAAATCAAGTTAATGGTATTACCTTTCCCAGGTGTGTTTGCAATTTGAGGTTTTTATTGCAAGCGGTGGAACTCTGCCCCTGTTAAAGGGATTACACACAATTCCAGAAATTTCTGGAAAAGGGCCCACAGGGACAGGGTCTTATAGGCAGAATCCTGGAAGAGAGCCATGTCCCTCGGGCTTCACAGGCTGGCTCTCTGGGCTGGTCCTCACCGTGCTCAAGGCCTGTGTTTCTCTGTCAGTCCTCATTTCAGTTATACTATTCTGTATATTAAAACAGTTTCATGGTTTGCTGGGTTTGGTTTGGGAAACAGCATTTTGTCTGGTGCACAGTAGGCAATTTGTTCTTATTTCAATGAGTTAGTTAGATGGCAATGTGTACAGGCAACATACACAAGTACCTCTATCTATTGGTACTATGTTGACCCGCTACCCTTCCTGAGGTAGGTACAGTTCCTAATCCTGTTTAGGCCTCCGTGGTTAGGGTATTGTAGCTTGCTAAGCATATTCACAGCAGGTTCAACTCCATGCAGTAATTTTGTCTATCATCTATCTATTATCTATCTATCTATCTATCTATCTATCTATCTATCTATCTATCTATCTATCTATCCATCCATCCAACTATCTATTATAAAGAAAATAGAGAGGAGGCGGTGGAAGGCTTTCAGACATTTTCTTTGGACAGGTCACGATTTTCGATAGGTCTTCTTACGTTGCCCCTTCAGGAGGCTGAGTTTAATAACTTTTAGTACAAAGTGTGAAACGCTGCCTCTTTCAGCAGTGCTGCCTGGTGGAAGGGCCTCTTGAGGTTTGCTGTTGCGGGCTGCTAGCCTTTCGTTTTGATGTTATTGCTGCTGTTCTGGGTTTTAAATATTTTAATGAAAATTTTTATTGTGTTTGTGGACTGGCTTTTAGCAAAGACTGCAGTTTCGAAAATTCTAAGAAATGAATGGGAGACATGTATAAAGAGAACTAAAACTAAAACAGAGTTAACTCACAGAGTATTTCAGGAAACAATAGAAGCCGATATTGTTTCAAAGGTGAAGTGCTTGACTGGGTAGGTACTGGAGAAACAGATTTTACCTCTCTTTCAGAACTATCACAATCATAAAAAGTCTACAGATTCTTAGTTGGTTTGGTGTGTATTTGATCGTTCTCCTTCTTTCAAATGGATTATTATTGTTGTTGTCATGGAGTCCCTATGTTTCAGAGCACAGCCTGATTCCACAAAGGACAAAGATGACGAAGAAAGGGATGACTTCCCTAGAAAACCTAGCCTTGTGTGACTATCTTCTTCTTCTTACAAACAAGTGATAAAATCTTATCCACCAGAGCTCTCTGTTTATAAATTTATGAGTAGGCTTAAATATCTGAATCTATGTACAAAACATTTGCAATGAGCAGTACAGCTCATTTTGTGAACCGTACTCCTTCCTCCCACCTCTGGTTTTGATGCCTGAGGGCCTTTCCATAAAAAATGAACTTCTGCAGTCCAGCTAGGTGGTTTTCACAGTGCTTTAAAAGTGCGTTCTCATTTTGGTGTGGTGGTGCCAGGAGTACTGCAGCACTGTGTGGGCTTCTCCCTCCCTCTGCCCCTAAACATCGAAAGATAAAATGGAATATAATTATGAAAAGTGATGGTGCTGGTGATTTCCCTGTTTGCTCTCAGACTGCTTTCTTGCCCTTCTCAAGCTCTGCTCTGCATAGTCAAGATCAACCGATAAAAGGAAGGGGCAGGAAATTGGAGGGTGGAAGGAGGAGAGAGATCTGGGTACTGAGTCCTCTTTGGTTCTCAGGGAGTTGCTACCTGAGACATCAGTGTTTCCAGTTCCTCAACAGCCTCTCCTTTTGGGGTCCCAGCTTCCCCCAGGCAGGTTTGCTTGGATCCAGCTGTCTCTGTGATGCCCCCAGCCTCTGGGACCTGATACTACCACTTCCTGTCCCTCTCCCTTTATTTGTAGTAGAACAAAAACAAAAACAAAAAACCATTGTTTTCTGATTATACATCTACATGACTACTGTAAAAAACACACAACAAACAAACAAAAAACAAATAAAATAAAGAAAAAGAAAAATGTTGAGTTACTTGAAATCCCACTATCCAGCAATAACCATAAGCTATGTAATAGTATATTTCCTTCCTGTGTTTTTCTGCTATGAATACTTGTAAACTAGAAATGCTTTTGGAAACATCTACTAGATGCTGTTAGTGGCTTCTCAGGGCTATAATTTGTGGATGAGCTTCTGTGATAAAAGCTTGTGCTATCAAAATATCAGTCCAGTTCCCAGGGTGATGGGCGTAAATACCAAGATACAGCAAGCTATGTATATGGCCCTCTGAGTCTCTGCACACACACACACACACACACACACACACACACACACACACACACTCACTCCCAAACTCAGTTGCCCTAAAGGCCACCTCCAGGAGAAATGTCCTTGGAAAAAATCCCACTGTACATATTGTGCACTGCAGATGGATACGGATCAGCTTCAAAGGTTTCTTTCCATAGGGAAATGGACCTCTGCAGCAACTCTAGGAGTTATTCCTTGAGGAGAATACTAGCAATAGCAAACCCTGTATTTATGTGGCGCCTTTCTTCTGAGGAACTCAGGATGTTCTGGCATTATCAAACCCATTGTTTCTTCATCTCTGTGAGGAAGAGGGGAAGTTATTTTCGTTCCTTTTTTGTAGATGGAGAATCTGGAGCCCATGATCTAACCGTGTGGCCAAAGTCACTGATCCAATATCTTCTGATGCTTTCTGACTCTGAGAAGTTTATGATTTTTCCATTGTGGCTCTGTGCCCTACTCCTGGAGACTGTGATTCCATAGGTTCTGGGGTGGGGTCAAGTAATCTGCGTTTTCCAAAAGCTCATCAGGTGTTGACGTGTCACCAGGCTTGGGAATTGTAGTAGGAACCTTGTTATGTTCACACTGACTAGTCTAATTGTTTAAACCCATGTGGAGGATGTCATGTGCTGCTCTTTATGAAATTTTTGTGTTCTTTGAAATTGGTTCTTCAGTCTCAGGTTGGCTAAATTGGGGGATATTCTGGCCTTTTTTGACTAGGATTGATTTTCTTCCTATTTCTGGTTTTCTGTATAGATGGTTTTCTGTGCTGGTTGCCTTGTCTCATTGGGTGTAGGTGAGTCTCATCTTTTGGAACCAGAAGGTGGGCCCATACCTGTAATAACCAAGAGGCAAGTTCTGGGCAACATCAGAAAAAGGTCAAAGCTCCTCTCTGGATCCTTCCCATCTCCCTTTGGGCCCAACCATCTCTGGTGTCATAAGATTTCCCACTGTGCTCTACCCTCACTTGTCATCTCTGTTAGCATGAATTGGTTTCTAAATGATAAAAGGATATAAAATATCTGACTTTCCCCTTTCTTTAACATATTTTAGTCCTGGGCCTGATTTTCTCAGCAGCTGGGTGGTTAGTTAATTTGAACTAATATGTTCATGGAGGAAAAGGAAAAGTGGATGTATTATATATTTATTGCTGCACAGCAAACTAACCCAATACTGAGAGGCTTAAAACAACAAACATTTGTGATCTCATAGTTTCTTTGGGTCAGGAATTTGGGAGGAGTTTAGTTGGATGGCTCTGTCCCGAGTTTTTTCATGAACTTGTAGTCAAGATATTGGCTGGGTCGTCAGTCATCGTAGGATGACATCTCAGGAAGATCAGCCTCCAAGACGGCTCACTCCCATGACTGTTGGCTGCAGGCCTCAGCTCCCTTGCTTGTAAGCTTCCTCACAGGGCTCTTTGAGTGCCCTCACGGCACGGCAGTTGACTTCCCTCAGGGTGCGTGATAAAAGTGAATGTAAGGACAAAGCCACACCACCTCTTATGTCCTAATTTCAGAAGCCACACAGTCTCATTGTCACTTCTACCACATTTTGTCAGCTAGAAGTGAGCCACTAAATACAGTCCACTCTTAAGGGACGGGGAGCTGGGCTTCACCTTTTGAAAGGAGGAACATCCAAGAACTTATGGATATATTTTAAAACTACCACAGAGCATAGCCCTTTAATATGCTGACCCTGCCAGGTACAGCATTTGTATATTTACTAATAAGGCCTCAAGCTGTTCGATGCTTAATACATTCTAGAGTTCCCTTCTCTGACCTATTGACTTTAGAGAGGAGTAACAGGCACATTTCAGCTTCTGGTTGATTTTTAATACCCTCTCCTGTCTGTGATGCACACACAGGCATGTACACACACACATACACACACACACACACGCACACACACGCATACATATGCACTCACCCTTTCTAGTTCTGGATCTGTTCCATATCTGGTAAGATATCTGACCACTGTTGCAAGCAAAACTTTCTCTCCCACAGGGCCTTCCCCACCCCCATTCCCAGGCCAGCTCTGGTCTCTCTGGTTTCTGACTTTTATGTTGAATATTTCATCCTGGTAATCCTATTCTTTGTCCTGAGTTTGGCCTTGAAGAAAAGCAGAGCAAGAATTAGAATGACATTTGTAAGGAGGAGGAAATCTTTTCCTTCCGCCTATGTATTCAGGAGTTGTGATATCCCCTATATCCTAGCAACAGTCTTGGAGGTGAGGCAATGCTTTGTGAGAATCAAAGCAAGTCTGACTGTAGCAGCACGAGTATTGAAAAGGCCTTTGAAAGATGAAAAACTGCCAATTATATGTCTTTGAATTGGATTCCATCCAAGCCCTCCCTGAAGGAATTCCATTTGCCTGCTGTCTGAGAAGGGACTGGAAGGGAGGAAGGAAGCCTGGAACGAGGTGTGGACTGCCCAAGTGCAAGAAGCAATTCCTTTTCACGAAGAATGATATCTGTTTTCCAGGTTAGGTTAGTGAAATGAGACGGGTGGATAAACCAAAGATTATGGCTTTGTCACGCTTCATTCAGGACATCACAAGTTAAAGGCTTGTAAATCACCTGCAAAACGCACTATTAATCAAATGGTCCAGAGGAATAAGAAAGCTTCTCTGTATAGTTCAAATGTGCAAAGGAAATGGCAAAGGACACTGCCCCTAAAAGGGAGGCTTATGTCCCAAGCGCTCCTCTCTGTGTCTTGTGTAAGGAAGACCTGCTTTTGTAAGCCCCTTGGAATGAAGACCTCCTTATTTTAAAAGATATAGGAACAGTGTTGCTGATGATAAAGTGGCATGTTTTTGTCTTCCCAGAGATATAGATGGAATTTTACTTGGTTTGTTTCATTTGGTGTGTTTATGAGGAATGTCAATTAGGAAAGAGCAGGTGGCACTGTGTAGTTTTGTTATAAGCATCCTTTTCTGAGTGATTACTGAGTGCCAGGCATCAAAGCAAGGCCTGTTACTTGCATTATTTTATTTAACCATTATATCAACCCAGAGAGGTAGCTTATTATCCGCTTTGTTTTCCATACGTGAAAAATGTGAGTTTCAGGTGAGTTCGGTAACCTTCCCAAGATCACGCAGCTAGGAAGTAGCCAAACCAGAAGTTAAATTCAAATCTGTTGGCTTCCAGTGCTCTGTATGCTCTACTTCTCCTTATATTTATAAACATTTCTTGAAGTGGGAAGGTTACAAAAGCCTCCCACTTCCCATGTGTAATGGTTTTAGGCTTTTCTGGAAAGCAGTGAAATGACCTCTTGCCTTTTCTAAGAGTCTTAATCTGTAAAATGGGCTAATGGCAGGATGAATGTGGGGATCAAAGGAGATAGGTTAGAACATTTATTAAGCTGGAAAGGGCAATTTAAATATAAGGCATTATGCTCTCACTTCATTTTGAACCTGCTTCAAGAGTGGTCAGGTTAGCTAATGAACGTGTATTGGGTTCTGGTTGTGCCCAGTGCATTCTGTTAAGACTGAATGTTTGCAGAGTTGAGGTGATGATGGGATTTCCACCTTAGTGCCGTATGCTATTTCTTGTGGATTGGAGAGTATTAGCGCTGGCTGAAATGGGCCCAGCAGAAAGGTGTCATTATTTGCATGAGTTCTATGCACTCTCACACTTTTGGAGTTGAGCTATATGAGTAGTAAATCCCATCTACTTTTGTAGAAGAAAAATAGTCACCCATTTTCAAATATTAAAATCCAAAACAGGCAAAGGAAAATGAGTTAAGATGATAATTTAGTGCAAAAGGCAGGAATGACCCTGAGTTTCAAGTACAAAAGAAAAACATAATTCGGGCTCTTCTCCCCATACAAATTCAGGTGGGAAAGAGCAGTATACAATGAAGTAATTGAATAAATAACATGAGATATTTATAAGATGAAATTTCTCTTCGTGGAGAGAAGGTCCTGAATGCAAAATGTAAAATATTTATCTTCTTGCTATTCACCATTGTCTGTTTAAAAAAAAGTTCTCGTTCATTAATAATGAAGAAGGCAGCAGAACACTGTCATTTTTGAGATGATTGTACAAATTCATAATAATTTATCATTTCTAGGTGCTTACTTTCGTTTATTAGTTTTCTGTGCATCAATATCGACAAAACGGAGGCTATCAAACCATCTTATTTAATGGATTCAGGAATTCTGCAGTGCACAGAGGTGAGTTTCCTATAATGCAATGCTCTGAAGAAAGGGTGGCTGAAAGGACCTGAATTTAGGTTTGTTTTGGTGTCACACACACAGAAGCCCCCAGTCCATTGCCTCTGACCCCCTCTTTTTTCAAAGGAGACAACTGAAGCTTAAATGAAAAAACTGGTGGGTAAAGGAGCTGTGATGAGGACCCTGATCCTCTGTTTCTTGAAGCTCAGTTTTGTTCACCCCTGTTTGCCTCACACTGAACCACCATAAGCACTACATTACCAGGGAAGCTGTTCTCCACCCTCTGCTTTGCCCTCTGGATGGACCTGGGTTATGTAAGGGATGGTGGGTACGTAGAAGTCAGGACGCAACAGGAGTCAGTCTGGGAAAAGATTTCAAAATTCCATAAGCGTTTTTTCAGCCCACAACATTTGCATTGGCTTCAGTCCCTGCCCACCCAATCGTCATCGTATTCCCCATCAGACAACACACGCAAATGCCGGCAGCCACAGCCTCAACCAGTTCCTGTGAAGCCAAAGGGAAACAGAGAGGAGGGCTGAGCACTCTCAGCTCAGTTCCTTCTTGGAATTTTGCCCATTTTTCCCCCCCTCTTTCTTCCAGATTGCTTGTAGTCTTTCTAGTCACCTGAGCTTATTTTCAAGGCTGGTACGGATGGTAGAACACAGAACCGTGTGCTCACATGTACCTGCAGGGCCAAGACGGTGATGTAAGATAGCTGGATGCGCCCAGAACCAGACAGATGGTGGTAAACACGGTGCAAAGTGAGGCTGAGAGTGGCTCCCGGAGAAACAGAAAGGTACAGGGAAAGCACAGGATCAGATGAAATCTCCCACCTCATCTTAAACACCCTTCCTTTAATTCAATGCCATATTGGTTGGCCCCTAGGTAGGACTGGCGTCAGGTCAATAAATACGTTTCAGACATTGAGTAGGATCCTGGAAAATATAGTCAAGGATAAGACCTGTTCCCCTGGCCTCCAATGAGGTCATCACCTTTATCAGCATCACCAGGAGACAATAAAAATTCAGACACCCGAACTCCACTACAAACCTGCTGAGTTAGACTCTCCGGGGGATTGGACCCAAGGATCTGCTATTGAAGCAAGCCTCCCAGGTTAATCTCCCTAAAGTCTGAGGGAAGGCTAGTGAGAGAAAATTTTGGATGGCCCTCAATTAGAAGTGGAGGGACCCTAGCTGAGGACAAACCCGCTGGGATCCTGATACCTGATCTTTGACTTTGGAGCTGATGGGGCTGGTGGGTGATTGGCTAGACTTCTGTAGGTGTGAGGGAAGAATGTCTGAAACCACTGAGGGAATTTTTATGACTTTGAGTATCCAAAGTAAGTCAAACTCAGATCAAGAACTATTTCCTGATACCTATTATGGTCATGGCACTCTGGGGAATGAAGGAGGCTTCTAAGACAAGTTCTTGCCTTTCATTTAGCAGTGGATATAAGACTTACCGACATAACCCAAAGGTTAAAAAATAAGAAAAACCTTAGAGTGTCTGCCCGTGGGTAGTAGGGAGTATGGGGAACCTCATCTTGTATGGGGGACATTTAAATGTGCAGCTGAGATTCTGGATGGGTGACGTCAGCATCATGGTGATGTAAGACATTCCCCCCTTTTGTCCCCCTTTTTAACAACTAATTAGGCATCCACCCATGAATAAAAGTGCCTCTGTGGGAGTTGTGGGATCCCGTACCACACACCAAGGGACTGGGCAGGAGTCTTGCCCACCTGTGCATCCGGTAGGCAGACTTAGAGCCAGTAGGAAACAGCAAAACATGCCTCAAACCCTCCTGGCTGAAGTTGGGGAAACCTGGAGAGTGGCAACTTGAGCAGACACTTATGGATAAGAGAGCCTTTGTAGACGTCTGGCCTTCTGGAGGGGGAGATTCTAGCACTCTGTTGGAGAATCTTGAGGGAGAGGGGAAGGTGAGCTGGCGTGGACAAGGATACTCACTGTTGGGGACACCATGTGGTTTGAAAGTCCAAGCAATAACATGGGTGTTCCTTCCCACTAGTTAAAAATAACGCATATTGAGCACTTTTCATGGACACTCTTCTAACAGCTTACAAGTGCTAACCTCCTTTCATCTTCCCGGCAACACGATGACTTAGTTATTATTACTCTACCCATTTTCCAGATGAGAAAATTGAGGGACAAGAAAGTTAAGTCAATTACCCAAGTAAACAGTAGACCCAGGACATGCAGCTCAACAGTCTGTCTCTGGGGCTTTGGCAGTATGTAGTTCTGTCCCTCAGCCCAGGGAGCCTACTGGAGGATGGTTTGCTGCCCACAATGCTTCGCTGTTTCTTTCCTCCAGGCTCCTGCAGAAAAGATCATGCTGGTACCCAGGAAAGGGCAGAGACTGTAACCCTATGTCCATATGAAGGAGAGGATCAGCTAAGGGAACTGCAATATATTGAGGCTTTCCCTGAGCCAACAAAGGCAGCATGGTATTTCAGGACATTTGTTCTCTGTCCGGAGTAGGAAGGCAACCTATGACCTTTCTCAGCAGACTCAGGTGTGCATTTGTATACGTGCCAGTTAGCTCTAGTTTGGCTGCTAGCTTTGCTGGCCAGTGTCAGCAGCTCACGGCAGGAACAGAGAGGCATGGTCCACTTTATCCAGGATCAAGGATTCGCAACATGGCTTGTATAGCTGAAAAAGGTAAAAAAATCAAGGAATCCCAGAGTGCTGGCAAGAATATCAGTTGACTCTTGGACAACATGGGTTTGAACTGTGTGGGTCCACTTAAACGTGGATTTTTTTTTCAATAAATATGGTCAGGCTTTTGCCCTTGTATCTGTGGGGTTCTCATCAGCGGATTTAACCAACCACAGATCGAAACAATATTTTCTTTATTTTTTTTTAAATTTTATTAAATTTATTGGGATGACATTGGTTAAGAAGATTATATGTTTCAAATGTACAATTCTATAATACATCATTTGTATATTGCATTGTGTGCTTATTACCCAGAATCAGTTCTCCTTCCATCACCATATAGTTGACCCCATCTACCCTCCTCTACCTCCGAAAACAGTATTTTCACATTCCCAACCGCAGATTCCCAACCATGGATCGAAAATGCTGTTTTTGATGAGCTGTTCAACTGCGCTGGGGTCAGTGCCCTAAACCCTGCATTTTTAAAGGGTCAAATGTAGTTGCAATGCCTGACCTTGAGATTGCATGTGGAGAAAAGTGAAGCTGAGAGACTAGGAGGTTGGGAGACTTGCAGGGTTGGTGTCAAGATGGAGGACAAAAGGCATCAGGATGGTGAGTTTGGAAGCTGGGACATGCTGGCAGCCTAGGGCTGTGGGTGACTGAAAGTGGCCCGAGTGATCATTGGAACTGAGGGACTGAGCGATGAAGGTGTTGAAGGACTCACTATATGAATATTGAAGTCATCAAGTATGTCTCGGAGGTAGAGGAGCCTGGGGTAGAGACCTCTTGGCAGCGGCCTTGAATGGGTGGAAGGCAATGTGATCTGAGATATTCTAAACTACAACTGAACTGTCAGAAAGCAAGCAGTGATCAATGGACAGTGATGACGGTAGAAAGACTAAGAGAGACTGTCGTTTAGGAAGGATTTATAGAAGAGGTGATGCTTTACCTGAGCCTGAAAGGAGATACTCTTGATGGATTGGCCAAAAAGGAGGGATGTGAGTGACAGGAGCAGAAGCATGGAAGAAGCAAGGCATGAGACAGGCCACAGACGGTTGTTTAGAACTTATTTCACTATTTAAGTATTGCACTTTGTAATTATCAGTTGTGCAAGTGTGTGTATTATTAATATAACTTGCATTAAGGCGCTTGCTTTAATGGTATGTAGCCTTGTGACCTCAAAAACCCTTGAAGGGACAATGTGTTATGGCAGCACAAACACTGTGGTTCAAAAGAGGCCAGTGTTTTGGGGAAAACTTACTTGTGAATTTCTGAGACAGGCAAATGTATTAAGATGTGGAAATAGGGAGGTGTTTACAGATCCTTGTATCTTTCTGTATCCTACTGCTAAGATGTTCATTATTCATTATTTTTTTTCTGGAAAGCAGAAGAGAGAAAGGGGGAGGGGGAGACGGAGAGAGGGAGATGGTTTTTTGAAATTTAGTGATCCAGAAATTACCTTTCCTTCCCTGATCAATAACTTCCAACACCTCCATCTCAGAACCTACTGGGGAACACGGCTGGCATGTTTTGGGTTTGAGGCATGTGAAGGAGATGTCTTCCTGGAATATATCTTGAAATCTTTATCAATCTTAAGGCATTTCTAATGAATCTTTAGTAGCTACAGTTCCATAGTTTGCTAATATTTTGGGGATTTGGTGAAAATTGAGCTGTGTTTAAGTGTGTGTGTGTGTGTGTGTGTGTGTGTGTGTGAGAGAGAGAGAGAGAGAGAGAGACTGAACACAATACTCCCGCCTCTTTTTCTATTTTTCCTAGAGCTGGCCCTGGCTCTGTTCAAGCTTGAGATGCTCATGGGTGAACTAACTCTGCCAAATATGATACTAGTTACCGCATGCAGAAAAACTGGGTCCTAGTGTTCTGTGACTGTGTGGGTTAGAAAGCTGGCTTGGAGCATTTGCTTTAAAAAAGTCTTCTTTTAAAACAGAATAAAAAGGCTTTAATGTTTTGGAGAGAAAAGAAAAGGTGACTTTGTGTGCTTCTTAATGCATATGTGGAGCTTTGAATGGATTTATTATAGAATTCAAGAACAGAAGATTAAGAAATTAAGGATCATGGTGCTTAAAATAGATACGACTGTATTTTTTTTCTTCTCACTTTAGGCAAAGCAATCTGCTAGGCAGGTGAGATTTCTGAAATGATAACAATAAAATATCTGAGAACCGAGAATGCTAGTCCTCTATCAGTAAATATTTCCAAATGGACTTTTGATGAATATTTTAAATTTTATCCTAGCAACATATGGACAAGCAGAAGTAGGGAAAACAATTTTCAACGCCCGTCATTGTTCATGCTGCCCGAAGTATAAGTGTGAAGGACAGCAATGCATTTAAAAATGTTCTTAATCTCCTACAAAATCAAATCATTGTCCAATCATCTGCTTTCTTTCACAGGTTACAGATTTTGTTTTTGAAATCAGTGATAGGTAGGAAGGAAAAAAAATCATCCTGGGTATTTTTATAAGCTGTACATATTTTTTCTTCCCTCATCAGATCACTTTTTTCTTTCATTTGCTATTATTGCTATTAAATAATAGACATAAAAAGAGACATAATAGCATGAACAGAGACAAGGGGTTAAGCCTAGCTAAGGTTCCAGTAAGACTAGTATGTATCATTGAAAAAGTATAATCGTGGCTATATGGATATTGTCTCTGAAATTGAACCTTGATATACGCAGATACTCTGTTTCTCAGGAGGAAATAATGCTTACATCTTAGAAGTCTTGTAATAATTGGTTGACATGTTTCTGCCTATGATTGTGTTTATTGACGTCGTTTCTTACCTACCATATTGTAAACTCTTAAAGGCAACAGCTCTCTGTCCTTTTCAACTTCTTCAGCTGTGCCTTTCTATTGGCAATTGGATAATAAATCTTTCTTTAATGAATGAAAGATAGAGCTAGAAGGGAAAAATCATGTAGGCCTGCCCTACTAATAACCTGTATGGTTTTATATGACCAATACTAAGGCCCACGATCTTCAAATATATTTTCTAAGATTTGAAATTTCTTTATTTCATTTTTACTGTTTTAGGATACACACGCACACACAACACACACACAAATGTCAGACAATTAAGTTCACGAGCTTTCCACCGTGTGTGCCTACATATATATGTGTGTATATATATATATATATATATATATATATACACACACACATATATAAATATATATACATATATATGTATATATATGTGTATATATATATATATATATAACGTATATATGTGTGTATATATATATATATTTGTTTATTTTTTAGGAAAGCATCTGATAAAAGTTTTACCTGGGAATGGAGCCTTGAGGGAGTGGGACACAGGTAGGAGCATTTTGAATGGGGCAGTCTGTTGGGAAGGATGTGAAGTTGGGATGCTGCTGGCATGGACAGTTCTAGGCAGAGAGCACCTGGGGGAAGAGGCTACTGAGAAGTAGTAAGATAATATCAAAAAGGGGTATATTTTGCATCTTTCCTGAAGTTCCCAGCATGAGATAATGGAGATTTTGAAAACACTGGGCAACTAGAAAACCTTGCCTGTTAGGTTTTGCAATCCGAAGCCTACATGTAGAAGTGCCAACACACAGCACAGACCCCTGAGGGCTCAATAACTTCTGTGTGCTGCTCCAGTGACCGCTCTCAGTAGAACTGGAGATAGCTATAGTCATGCCAGGTGAGCTGTAACCTGTGAGGACATTCTTCCTCTCCTAGGTTAGCCAGAGGTGATTCTGTACATAGGAGGAATTGCCAAAAAGCGTTCACTTCCTTTCAATTCCCCCAGAAGACTTCAGCAGGATGTAAACGCAGAGGCTGATCCTGGGGGACCATAACAAGCCTAGAGCTTTCCAAAGAGGAAGGAAGCTTTGGCAACAGTCAGAGGCAGTGTGTCCCAAGACACCTCCCTACTACGTCCCCCACAGCCCCCCCTTCCGCTACTTCTCCCTTGCTATTTTTTTCAGAGCCCTTGACACAGTTCTCAAGGGACTCAGATAGAAAGGGTTGGCAGTAATTGCTTCTGTTTTTGCCCTTCAGAAAGAGGAGTGTCCAGGGTCACACAAAGTAGATGTTATTAGACAACATGTTCCAGGACAGACATGTCAATTAATGATATCATGACTTTTGGCAAATAAATAATATTTTTATCAGCCTTTATGATAGAAAGTAGGATATTTTTCGAATTCAGAAATCAAAAATTGGTAAAAAAAAAAGTAGCTCAATTCCTTTTGGGTAGTGGAAATGGGAGGAGTATGGAAAAGGTGGGTAAGAGAGAAAGAGAGAGACAGACAGACAGACAAAGAGAGAGAGAAAGAGAAAGAGAGAGAGAGAGAGACAGACAGACAAAGGGTAGGAGTCTCTGCACACTGCTGCTATATTCAGGGTCTGTCAACATTTCTATTACTGAAACTTCAGGGCACTATAAAAATTTACCCTCAGAATTGAAAGTCATCACCTTCATATTTGCTGAAAATATCAGCAAAACTTATTTTGCTGATATTTTGCATTTTTTCAAGAGGAAGAAGAATACACCTCCCTTTCTCCCATGTTAAAATTTGAAGGGAGACATACAAAGCCTATTTCATTTGGCTACTTTTTGAGAGATCTCTGAAATAAGATAATATAATGTGGGCTTGGAATGAAAACTTTTTCTACTTCTACAACTTCCTTTTATTTTAAAATATTGTCTTAACTTACAGTCTCTTCTTTGCCTTTCAGAATGTGTGTGTGTGTGTTGTGTATAAAATATATTATTCTTTTTTTTATTAGTTTCAGGTGCACAAGACAAAGTAATACTTAGATGTTTATCTTTTATATCCCTCACACTGTGTGAACCCCCTCCCCCATCCACTATCCCTCTGACATCGCACAGAGCCATTGCATTTCCACTGTCTCTATTCCTAATGCTGTACTCCGCTTCTTGTAAGTACATACATATACACATATATACATATACATATACATATACATATACATATACATATACATATACATATACATACAAACTTGTAGTTGACATTCATTATTGTTCAGCTTCAGCTTCAGTGTACAATGCAGTGATCAGGCATCTACATCATCTCTGAGGTGATCTCCCTAATGAGACAAGTGCCCATCAGATACCCTACAAAATCTTTAAAACATTATTGATTACGTTCCCCAAGTTAATTTTCAGAACCCCGTGGCCATCTTGTGGTTAGTGTCTTCTAATCCCCTCACCTTCCCCCGTGTCCCCACCCCACTCCGATCTAGCAACCCTCAGTTTTTCCTCTGTGATTCCAAACAGTTTCTGATTAGTTCATTCACTTATTCTTTTCTTTAGATTCCACATATAAGTGAGATCATATGGTATTTGTCTTTCTCTGTCTGACTTATTTCACTTAACATAATGTTCTCTAGGTCCATCCATGTTGTTGCAAATGGTAAGATTTCTTTCTTCTTTATGGCTGCGTAATACTCCATTGTATAAATGTACCACACTTTCTTAATCCAGTCATCTACTGATGGGCATTTCGGTTGTTTCCATGTCTTGGCTATTGTGTATAGTGCTGCAATAAACATAGGAGTGCATAAAGTTTTTTGAATTAGAGTTTTGGATTTCTCCAGATAGATACCTAGGAGTGGAATTGCTGGATCATAAGGTAGTTCCATTTTCAGATTTTTGAGATACCTCCACACTGCTTTCCATACTGGCTGCATCAATCTGCAATCCCACCAACAGTGCACAAGGGTTCCCTTTTCTCCACATCCGCGCCAACACTTGTTTTTTTGTTGATTTATTGATGATAGCCATTTTGACTGGGGTGAGGTGGTATCTCATTGTGGTTTTTATTTGCATTTTTGAGCATTTTTTCATATGTCTGTTTGCCATCTGTATGTCCTTTTTAGAAAAATGTCTCTTCATGTCCTCTGCCCATTTTTTTAATTGGGTTGTTTGTTTTTTTGGAGTTGAGTTGAGTGAGTTTTTAATAAATTTGTGATATTAACCCCTTATCAGATATATCACTGGCAAATATCTTTTCCCATTCAGTAGGGTCCCTTTTTGTTTTATTGATGGTTTCCTTTGCTATGAAAAAACTTTCTAGTTTGATGTAATCCCACATGTTTATTTTTTCTCTTACTTCCCTTGTGTGAGGAAATATATCAGTAAAAATCTTACTCCGGGTAATGTCTGTGAAGTTTCTTGCTATATTTTCTTCTAGGAATTTTATGGTTTCAGATCTTACATTTAAGTCTTTAAGCCATTTTGAATTTATTTTTGTATATAGTGTAAGGAGGTGGTCCAGCTTCATTTTTTTGCATGTGTTTGTCCAGGTCTCCCAGCACCATTTATTGAATAGACTGTCTTTACCCCACCGTACATTCTTGTTTCCATTGTCGTAGATTAAATGGCCATATAGGCATGGATTTATTTCTGGACTCTCTATTCTGTTCCATTGATCTATGTGTCTGTTTTTATGCCAGTGCCATGCTGTTTTGATTACTGTAGCCTTGTAGTATAATTTGATGTCAGGTATTGTTATACCTCCCACTTTGTTCTTATTTTTCAGGATTGCTGAAGCTATCTGGGGTCTTTTATGGTCCCATATAAATTTTAGGATGATATGTTCTATTTCTGTGAAAAATGTTGTTGGTAGTTTGATAGGAATTGCGTTGAATATGTATATTGCCTTAGGCAGTATGGACATTTTAACTATATTAATTCTTCTTATCCATGAACATGGTATGTGTTTCCATCTATTTGTATCTTCATTCATTTCTTTCTTCAGTGTCTTATAATTTTCTGAGTACAGATCTTTTACTTCTTTGGTTAAATTTATTCCCAGGTATTTTATAGTCTTTGAAGCAATTGTAAATGGGATTTTTTTTTAATTTCTCCTTCTGATGTTTTATTATTGGTATATACAAATGTAACTGATTTCTGAATATAAATTTTGTATCCTGCTATTTTACTAAATTCATCTATCAGCTCTAATAGTTTCTTGGTGGAGTCTTTAGGGTTCTCTATACATAGTATCATGTCATCTGCATATAATGACAATTTTACTTCCTCCTTACCAATTTGGATGCCTTTTATTTCTTTTTCTTGTCCGATTGCTGTGGCTAGAACTTCCAGCACTATGTTGAATAGAAGTGCAGATAGTGGGCAACCTTGCCTTGTTCCTGATCTTAGGGGGAATGGTTTTAGCTTTGCCCCATTGAGTATGATGTTAGCTGTGGGTTTATCATATATGGCATTTATTATGTTGAGATATGATCCCTCTATTCCCACTTTATTAAGGGTTTTTATCATAAATTGCTACTGGATTTTATCAAATGCTTTTTCTGCATCTATCGATATGATCATGAGATTTTTATTTTTCATTTTGTTAATGTGGTATCACATTAATTGATTTGTGGATGTTGAACCACCCTTGCATACCAGAGATGAATCCCACTTGATTGTGGTGTATGATCTTTTTCATGTATTGCTGAATTCTGTCTGCCAATATTTTGTTGAGGATTTTTGCATCTATGTTCTCAATCCCTTGCTTCCTCTCTTCATCTTCTGATATTCCTGTGATGCGCATGTTGTTGCGCTTGATGTTATCCCAGAGGTCTCTTAAACCATCTTCATTGTTTTTTATTCTTTTTTCTTTCTGTTGTTCTGTTTGGGTGATCTCTGCTAACTTGTCTTCTAAGTTGCTGATTTGATCCTCTGCTTCATCTAACCTGCTCTTAATTTCTTCAAGTGAGTTCTTTATTTCAGTAATTGTGTTCTTTATTTCTAACTGGTTGTTCATTATGATTTCTCTATCCTTCTTTATGTCGCCTCTAAGCTCCTTAAACATTCTTATCATCAGTGTTCTGAACTCTGTTTCTGATAGGTTAGTTACCTCTGTTTCATTTGGTTCCATTTCTGGAGATTTTTTCTGTTCTTTCATTTGGGACATGTTTCTTTGTTTCCCCATTCTGGCTGACTCTCTGTGTTTGCTTTGATGTATTAGGTATATCCCCTAGAGTTCTTAGTTCTTTCTGGGTTATCGTATGTAGTATGTGTCCTTTATATTTGACTTGAACTACTTCGTTCTTCTCCTCTGCGTGTGCTCCAAAGGTGACTCTTGTGTTGTGTATACTGTCCTGTTAAAGAAGATCTTTAATTGCTTTTCGCTTGTGAGTAGGTGGGGTTAACTCCTAGGCTGACTAGTTGTGAGACTTAGCTCTGCCCACCGCAGGGTGTTCTGTTGCGTGAGGGTTGACCACTTAAATGTGGTTTGGCCTCTATGGGCTCTTGTGCCTGTAGAGAATTCCCTCTGGGTATGTCACTTGTAGGTCAAACCCGGTACTCTGGTTTGGTCTGGAGTTGGCCTCTGGATGTGTTGAATCTTGTGCTTCTTAAGCTGGGCCCTGGTAGGGCAATTGCAGAACAAAGCAAATCACCAAGCACAACAACAAAAACAACAACAACAACAAAGAAAAGATCAAATACATTCACATGTAAAAACAACCGACACCCACACTCAACACAGGCAAAGACATCAAAGATATAAAGACAAAAAACAAAAAACAAAAAACGCAAAACAAAAACCAAAAGCAGCACCAGTCTTGGCTTAAGCCCACCAAGTAATCTCCAGGTTGTCCTCTGCTGTACCAGAGTCCTCTGCGTATTGTGCAGGCAGAGCCAGTCATCTGGTGCCCAGAGTGACGTTGGGACTGCAGATTTAGATGCATGGGGCTGAGGGGTCTGGGTGATAGTTTCTACAAAGCCAGTGCAGTTTCTGCCCTTGCCTGCACCTATGCGCACTGAGAGTAGCACCACCAGCCCTGTGTCCAGTTCTCCTGAGTCTTAGGGCACTTCTTCCGTGTGTGTGTGTGTGGCGGGCGGGAGATTTCTGAGCTGCTGAAAGCCCAGAGCTGCATCTGCTGCCTACTGCTGATCCCTGGGAGTGCCTCCGCAGTTGTAATTGCCCCGCCCTAGGCAGGCCAGAAAGTGTGGGCACTGGGGATGGAAGGGGTCTTCTCTCTCTCCCAGCCCAGTCATGTCACACTCCTCCCGCAGGCCAGAAAAAGTGGTGGCTGGGGGTAGAGGAGTCTCTTGTCTCCTAGCCCAGCAAAAATCACACTCTTCACAGCCTCTTCCCTGGGACAGAGCTGCACAAGGGTCTTCCCAGAGCCTGAGCACTAAGGCTCCTCTGTAATCTGACACTACTCCTCAGTTCAGGGGCCAGATTAAATCTCTGGATGGGCGGGGGTAGGATTGGAAGGGGGGGAGGGGTCCAGGTATGGAGTTTGTGTCCTTTGTCTGACCTAGGGCCTAACTGGCTGCCCCCTCGGCAGGAGAGATCAGCTGTGGGACACAGGGAAAGAGCCAACCTCCTGGCTTTTGTGTTCTCTGTCCCATCCTGGGATCCCCTGCATCTCTGCAGCTGTGGATGCCGTCGGCGTTTCCACTGCCGCAGATGCAGGCTGCATTTCCACAGCTGCAGATGCGGGCCGCGTCTGCACTCTGCTCCCTTCTCTCTTCCCCTGCTTGCCCAATTTGCCCACCTTCAAGTAATCCTTGCACGAGTCTCTTAGCTGTTTTGCGTGATGAACAGAGAGTCCTTTGATGGGTTATAGATGTCCTATTTGTGATAAGATCCGGAGGAGAACTCAAGAAGTGTGCCCTGCTGCCGCCATTCCTATGACGTCCTATATTATTCTTTATATAACCCTCCCTTGGTCTCCTCTCCATTGAGCAAACATTTGCTCCTATCTGCAAGGCACTATGCTTTGGGCTCAGGAAAACAAAGAATAAAATACTCTCTGTCCTTACTAGCAAGGTTCTCTCCTTTTGGAGAAACACTTTGTTTATTTGATTTTACTATGTTAGATTTTAACTTCTTGAGAGTAAAAACTGTCATTAAGTGCACACATGGACTTAACAAAGACAAAACACAACATAATCTTGTAAAACGCTAAGTCTTCAAAAATGTTGACTTCCTTTGTTATTGTTAATTTTCTCCCATCACTATTTCTACCTTTAAACATTGTTCAGTGAGCTCCAGAAGGCAACCTATACCAAGGTGTGACAGGCAATATAATGGTACCTCGAAGATGTCCACATTCTAATTCCTGGAACCTTTAAATATTAATGTGTTACCTTACATGACAAAGGGGAATTAAGTTTGTAAATGGAATTAAGATTGCTTACTATAATAAGGAGATTATGCTGTTTTGTCTGGGTGGGTCCAATGTAATCATAGAATCCTTAAGAGCAAAAGAAGAAGAGGTCAGACAAATGTGACATGAGGGCATAACCCTGACTTTGAAGTTGGAGAAAGAAGTCACAAACCAAGGAATATGGGTAGCCTCCAGAAGCTAGAAAAGACAATGAAATGGCCTCCAGAAAGGAATGTAGCCTTGCCAATACCTTGATTTTAGCCCAGTGAGATCTACTTTGGACTTCTAACTTCCAGAACTGTAGGATCATATATTTGTGTTGTTTTTAGCCACTATGTTTGTGGCAATACCTCATAGCAATAGAAAACTGAAACATAAGATGAATACAAAAGAGGTCACCCTAAGAGATTACTCAGCTGATTAGATCCCTCAAAATGCCTGAATTTCCTGAGATTGTTTCTAGTTTTAGCTCTTAATCATATCCATTTTAGCTCTATGCCATGGATTTTTTTCATGTCTCCATATCTTCTATTGACTTCCCTAAAAGTTACCTTCTGTTTCTCATTGTTTAGGGCATTTCTCTACAGATGAGACCATCTCTGAGAATAACTCTCAAAGATTCTTTTTTTGATATGGGAAAATTAAGTTTTATTCTATATGGTCTGTATCAGTGAGGATCCAGTCAGGAGATATAAGCCACATAGTTATTTGAACAAAGGAAATGCCATGCAAAGAATTATTAACTGTGGCAATGGGATTGGAGTTTTGAGGAATTGGAAGTAATACCTAAAGAGAACCCTAAAGGATATAGCAAGAACATGTAGGAGCATCAACTACCCCAGGGTTTAAATAGAACACCAGCAGAGGAAGAGCCCCCCCAGGGCAGAGATCTAGACCTTTCTGGAGATCATGGCCCTGTCTCACTGGGTGGTAGTGAATTCGTTGTGGTGCCTTCCTAGTGGAACTTGTTGAAAATCTGTGCCCCAGAACTTATCAGAAGCCCACCCTCTAAGATGTCAGGGAAAGCCCTTCACAAGAAGGTGTCTTGGTGGAGGATTTCTGCTGTGAAACCACCTGAGGGGGGTTCTGGGGGAAGTGCTGGACAGCAATTGCTGCTGGCCTCTGTGCACACAGGAGCCAGATGGCTGGAGAAGCCACATGTGCTGCAAACTGGGTGCTGAAGAAGCCAAGAGCACTGGATCTGGAACCAGGGAGGATGGCCCCTTCCTCCTGCAGTGTCTCTCCAGTGCCCTTTACTAACAAAACTTTACATCACTGACAGGGGAAAAATAATTATAGGGTTCATATCCATTCACAGAGCAGGCAATGAAAGTTAAATGTGGAGCTGATAGGGAATAAATTGATAACTGGGAAATAGTCCCAAAGGGTGTACAAGGTCTGACTGTTAGGTTCTTGAACTCATCCTAGAAAAAGTGCTATACACCACGTTGCTGAATATCACTATGGTCACCTTCGATGTACTCCCCTTGAGAAGCTATGCACTGATACCAGCGCCTAGTCCACCCTTCAAAGCAATTTTGGAACTCTTTTTCTGGAATGGCCATTAGAGCTGTTGTTGTATTCCCTTGATGTCCTGAATGTCATCAAAATGTCTTCTTTTCAGTATTTCCTTTATCTTGCAAGTAAAGAAAGAAGTCATTGGGGGCCAGATCAAGTGAGTAGGTAGGGTGTTCCAATACAGTTATTTGTTTACTGGCTAAAAACTCCCTCACAAACAGTGCCATGTAAGCTGGTGAATTGTTGGGATTCAAGAGCCGTGAATTGTTGGCTAAAAGTTCATGTTGTCTTAACTTTTTCACACAGCCTTTTTAGGACTTCCAAATAGTAAACTTGGTTAACTGTTTGTCCAGTTGGTACAAATTCATAATGAATAATTCTTCTGATATCAAAAAAGGTTAGCAACATCATTGCAACAAGTTCTTGAAGTTAATTGTCAAACCTCGTTTAACATAGGACAGTGGTTCTTAAAGTGCAATTGTGTATTCCTAGGTTTCCTGAGATTGTTCCAGGGAACCTGTGCAGTCAAAATTATTTTTATCATAATATTAAAATATTGTTTGACTAATACTGTGTTGACACTCATGGTACAGAAGTAATGCTAGTTAAACTACTGGCATCTTAGCAGAAAATAAAGCAGTGGCACCAAACTGTTCTAATAGTTATTGTATTCTTCACCACTACACATGTGGTAAACAATTTCTTTTAAGAATCCCCTTGATAAAGCAGTAGAAATTATAAATTTTACGTATTTCAAACCTTAAATTCACATCTTTTTAATGCTCTGTGTGATGAAAGGGGAAGAATGCATAAAGTAACTCTGTTGTGTATCCAAATATGATGATTTCTTTGAGGAAAGCAAATTTGTGGTTGTTTGAGTCACCAGCTGAACTAACTCTTTTTTCATGGGATGACATTTTAAATAGAACCAATGACTGACAAACTATTTTTATGAAAACTTATGTATTTGGTACACATTTTCTTAAAAATAAACAAAGGGAGCCTCTCAGTCCACAGAAAAACTGAGCATATTGCTATCGATAAAATTCAAGCTTTCAAGTGGAAATTAGAATTTTGGAAAACTTGTATCTTCCACCATGAACTTGACAGCTTCCCAATCCTTAAAGACTTTTCTGATGAAATTGGTAACAATAACACTAATAATGACTTTTTAAATATTATTGTATAATTAAATGTGCCAACATTTTGAAGATCTGGTAATCCAGTGAATTTATATTTTCTAAATGACCAATGCATGCTGTCACAAAATCATTCATGGGTCAAAGATCCATTTAAAATGTAAGATAGATCAGTGGATTTTAATGCAACAGAAGACAAAATGGTCATTGATAATGGTTTCAGATTCCTTATCACAGCTAAGCTTTAAGACTCTATCACATGTTGAGTTTTGGATAGTATCAAAAAAATTTCCACAGTTATCAGAAAAAGCTAATAGAATTCTCTTCCCTTTTCCACCTACTGTGTGAGGCTGGATTTTCTTCACATACTTCAAGTAACATATTAAACAGGCTGAGTGCAGAAGCAAGTATAAGAATCCAGCTATCTTCTATTAAGTCAGGGACATTAAAGTGTTTTGCAAAAATGCAATATAATGCCACCCTTCTCATTAACTTTTTCTGTTTTGAAAAATATGGTTATTTTTAATAAAAGTATTTTATTTATGTTAGAATTAATAGATTTATCATTTTTACATTAATCACTAGACATTTACATAATTCTCAATTAAAAATTTTAATACAGTAACTAGTAATAGATAGAAGTCACATAAAACCTCTGTCGTGTACCCAATAGTTTTTAAAGATTTTAAAGTGGTCATGAGGACAAAAAGTTGAGAACTACTGACATAGGAAATAAATGGGTAGAAGCTGAGGATTTTGGCTTAAGATAAGGAAGTATAATCTGAAAATTAGAGCTGTCACAACCCCACTAGTAATCAGAAAAATGAAAGTTAAAAATGTGAGGGGATTTCTTACCCCTCACATTGGCAAAAATTAAGAAAATCTGAGAGTGTGAAGTTCGGTAAGAAAGTGTTAAAGTAAGAACTCTCATTTATTGTTGGTGGAAATTTGAGTGGTGTAATCACTGGTGATGGCAAATTGGCAATCTTGTTTAATTGAAAATGCATTCTATAACTCAGCAAGTCTACTTTGTTTTATATATTCTTGAGACCCATTCTTGTGCTCAAATATGGAACGGGCAAAGATGCCCATGGTGAGCTTTCTTTGAAATTGCAAACAAACAAATACAAAGCACCACCATCACCTAATAGGATCCCATGTAGCTGTTAAAGTGAATGCACTAGCTCTCTAAATGTACATGTAGACCTTCAATATATTATACTGAGTGAAAACAACAAATTACAGAGTGACATATATTGTACAATATCATTTATATACATTTTAAAAGCCACATCCACAAAACATTTATGTGTTAGGTTGAACCACATGAAATTGAATTATTTAGGTCAAAAAACCAGTTGAAGATCAGCAAATTTATATTACTCAAACTAAATATACTTGTATAAATATTTAAGAAATAGCCTCAAGTTGATCACACTAGTATCCTCTGGGAGGGGAGATAGGCTGTCCAATGAGAAGGGACTTTAACTTTATCTGTAATATTTGATTTCATAAAAATGAAAAATAAAGACAAAATGTTAAAATTGTAAACTCTAAGTGGTTGGTTCTTGGGTGTCTATTTTAATATTTTAGCTTTACCAGCTATTTTTTTAAACTAGAATTGTCCAAAAGAAGATTAAATGGGGAAAGAGACAGCCTGCTTCCCTGTACGTAGAGTGTCCAGGTTACTGTAGGGGACATTCACGCATCATATAGGGGCTTCAGGGGAACCCACTGCCTTTATTCCCAGGAATAAATGTGCTTAGAGCAGCTGCAGGTCCTTTGGGAGCCTGTTGTGGTGGGGAAGAGACTTGTGGACTACAGATTTTTTTTCTTTTCAGAACCCCTATAAATCCTAGTACCTAATTAAGTTCACTGACTTCTGGTGCTGAGTGAAGGAGGATTTTTGTCTAGTAGAATCTTCACTTCAGCAGAGCAGAAAATATTGACTTCCATCCAGGCATTCTAAGAGGGTCCATTTAGATATTTTTTCACCAGGACTGTGAAAGTTAGAATGGTCAATTAAACATGGAAAAAATGGAGTTAAAATCTGTATATTGTAGCTAATAGGCAACATGTAACCTCATGTATATAACAAGCATGTCTTCTGAGTTGCATTCTTACTTTTTTCATTTTTTGAATTGCTTTCAAAGTAGAATTTTTAATGTGAGTCTCACCGTATTGAAAACAAATGATGCAATAAATAAGTATTTAAGTCTTTTAAGCAGGTATTACTTGCAGAGCTCTGGGTGGAGAGGGGAATGGAAGATCTGAACAGGACCTTAAGAAAATCCCAGTCTAACAGTATAGCCAGCACCCCTATAAATGAAATTCCTGCTGAACAGCCACAGGAAGTAAAGAATTGAGTGTTGGCAGCCATGGCTAGAGAAAGTAGTAAAGTCATTGTAGAAAGATTGTGAAAGGAGCTATTGAGGTGCTTGTTTAAGAACAGCTTCCCAGGGGAGATACACCCTGCAGAGATTTGAAAAGGGAGATGGTCCAATTTACCTGTGTGAGGGACGACTTACTTTGGGACTTGTGATTTTCTGCTGAATCTGGAGGTTAATTCTGAAAGAATGGATTGAGCTAGCAACACAAAGTGATTCATGGCAGAGGCCTGACTCTTGTAAATGAGCCGGGAAATATGAGGAGTGTGAAATATAGCAGGTGATGGCTACACAGTTCAGGGATGGTTATTGTTATTAGAATGTGTGAGGCAGTCTTCTATTTATAATGTGCTGTTCTGAGCGTTTGTTCAGCTCCCACCTCCACCCGAAGAACTCAATGTGACATCGCTCATCTAGGTAAAATTACTTAGGGGATTCCAATGGGGCTTCAAATTATTCACATTTCAATGATATTTTCTCATGTAAGTTATAGGACTACTTATCGCCAGCTGTCAGAAAGATGGTGACACTGAAATGTGCTCTGAGGAGGCCCCTGGCTACTTCGGGGTTTTATTTCCCTAGGTTGTGGACACACCAAATTAGAATCTTTGGCAAGTCTGTGCTCTTTTCTCACTCTACTCTATGTCAAATTGGCCCAAATGAATCCTTTTTTTGTAATGTATCTGTAAGGCCTCTTCTTATTCTTAGTGAATCTCTGTCTTCTTGGTTTAGCATCCAGATAGCATAGTTGGTCTCTAAATAATGCAGTCATTCATTTATTTAATATATGTTGAGTAGCATGCTAGGTGCAGTTAAAAATAAATTAGAAGTTTTTCATCTAACGAAGAAGATAAGGGACATCCTCAAATAATCTTAAAACAAAATGGAATGAGAAGTGCCTTATCAACCAAGCGCAAGAGGAATTCAGAGAAGGGAGCTGTTCACACGGGCGTGGGTGGGAGAGGTAAGGAGATCTTGGAGGAGGAGATATTGGAAAGCCTTACAGTAGAAGCAGGGCAAAGGTCTGATCCCTCTGACCAGATTTATGAATTGGTAGTCCTTCAAACTGATGGTTTTAAAATACTTGCTCAACATTTGTTTAATGGAGAGAATAAGAGCCAGATAACTCCCGAGTCATTCAGCTCTAGGCCCAAGCTTGTATACTTTATTTAGCAGGGTAAAAACCCTGCAGTTACCTGGACCCACTTCCCTGAAAGGCAGTCTAGCCACCTGCCATCTGTGGTTATTCACGCTTCCCCCTGCCAATCCTCCCCACCCCCAAGCGGCTTTATTAAATTATTCCTTCCTAACACCTACAGTGCTGTTTCTGAATGGAGTCCCAGTAAACACAGTTTGATCCATTTCACTGCATTCTTGAGCACTGCTGGAGTAGTTGCCATCTGGCCCTCTCCCTAATCTAGCTCTGGGAAGAAGCAACAGCCTGAGCAAAGGTTCAGGGGCTGGAGAGCTTGGGGGTGACGTACTAGAATGTGAGATAGCATCTGTAGAATAGAAGTGGGAGAAACTGCTGCAAAGAAAGGGACATCAGTTTATAGAGAGAGGCCTTTGCAGACTAATCTAGTTTCAGAGAATTGGCCTCTGTTTGCTAAATCACAGTAAGGCACTGAAGGATTATGAGCCAGAATTATGATTTGCATAATCAGATTTGTAGTTTTGGAATACTTTTTAGTTAATAAAAGGAGATATTGAGGACTTAAAGATCTATAAAAGTTATGCATTTTCGTTATCATTTTTCTTTATAAATTTCTTTTTGCATGTGTGTTTATATACTTGAGATCGCACTGTATATACAAATTATTTTCAGTTTTTGTTCTTAATACACCAACATTAATGCCCCATATTATGAACTCTTCATGAATATAGTTCTTCTTGGTTGTACAATATTTTGTAGAAATACTATTATTTCCTCAACCATTTCCTTATTGTTGGACTTTTATTTGGGTTATCCATTTATTATTACATAGTGTTATATTTTATCAAGGTTCATTTGGCACAATATGATTTGGAGAAAAAGGTTATGCTACACAAATAACACTTACTTGGAAATGGGAGCCAATGACAGGAAGAAGTTTCAATGATTCCAGGCCTTAACTGGGGAGCTGCAAAGGGAAGGGATGGAGGACGTCACATGGATTATTGTTACCTTCCAAGCTTTGATTTCCTTAAAGCCTACACTAGGTTTTCTTCATTTTTCACACCTACTGAGCCCATATTACATGTTTGTTTAATGAGTGAATGAATGAGCAAATGAACGCTAGGCTTGGTGATGGCCAAGAACCATGACGTACATCCATTCTAAGTAACATTTTCACTCATGTGGTTTCCCCAAAGCAAATGTTATCCATCCTTGGTAACTATTATCCAAACCCAATGTACCAAATCCCTCTGATACGTCTGACGTGTTTATTAGTTTCTTTTTTTCCTCAGAAACCACACCGTGAAAACAGAGTAGTCGGTAAAGACATTAATATATTTGCTTCTCTCTTTTTCAATATTTCTGTTTACTTCTGGTCAATGGGCAAATATTTATAAAAATTCCTGTAATGTGCCCAGCACTTTGTCAAGTAAAGTGTGTATTCTGCCTTACACATGACTTATAATTTAGTTGTGTAGCAAAAACTAACACACAGGGGTAAAAAGAGAGCATGATTAGAGATAGTGTTTAGCCACAAATGCATTTACTACCTACTGAAGCTTAGAGACAAGAATAAGAGAATAGCATAGGAATATTAGTAGACACAATAGAAGTCAATGAGAATTTGATGAGCTAAATTGAATTTCTGTCAGTGTTGTGATTTTATCTAATTCTATAAAATGGAGGCAGGCAACAGCTGTTCCCCACTTGCTGGGTAGCGGTTCTTTCTTTACTTCCCTGTGATAAGTGGAGACCCCGAAACACATTCAAATATGTTCATTTAACACATTCACAGCTGAGATGCTGGCCTGCACATGCAGCCCAGGAACAGACAGATCTGCTCCTAAGACCTGCTATAATCCATGTGAATAATCAATATTTACTGGTGTGATGATCTCACTCTGGGAAATAATGCTTATGAGATAATTGAGCTAATGAGAATATATTAGCTATTGGTTTAGTGAAAGTGACGGCAGAGTAATCTAATTCCTACTGGCTCCTGGATAAACTTCAATTGAAAGGTAATGACATTAAAAACGTTAAACTGAGTATCCTCAAGCTTACACGTTATGTACTCATTAGGCAGCGCAAATGGCTACCAGAAAGGCATAATGGTGCTTTAGGGCAGAGGTTCTTCACCTGAGGTCTATGGATAGAATTCAGGAATTTTGTCGACTTGGATGGAAAGGAGAGTACACCTGGATTTTCCCTAATTTCTAATGAAATTTAGCATGTGTTTTCATTATGAATACAGACAGCGAATTGCAGTAGTATTCAAGGTTCCTGTGACTAAGTTATTAATAGAAACCCTGGATAGTTTTGTATCACATTATAGTTGTTTTCCTGAATCGTAAGAGATTGTTTATATTCCATACCACTGCAAAAACAACAAAGGAAAAGATAATTAGACCTGCAAATAGATCTTGTTATTTCATACATTAATAAAGAGTACATTATTATGTCACTAATTTGTTTTTTGGACATTTTGATATTACTGTTTAAATATATTTGGTTTCCTTTGTATTCCTATGTGTTTTACGCTTTTAAAAACATTATTGTGAGAAGGTATCGTAAACTTTATCTGACTGCAAAGGGGTTCACACACAAAAAGATTAGAGACTCTTACTTAATATAAGGACTTTGCAGCATTCGGCCCTCCCCCCACCCCCACCCCGTGGAAACTTTGCTATTTGCAATACAAATTCTGTTTTTCTGACACAGGGGATCCCACCAGTCCCTTTTCATGGGGGAGAACTTGGAGTGGTTCTGCTGTCAGTTTACACAGTGAGATCTTACACCATATGTAACTCTAGAGGCTGGAGAGATGACACTCTGCCAAAATGGTTGGAAACATGGAGAAACAGAGAGCTAGTGGCTGGACCATCTTACTAGGAGAAGTGACTTCAGTAAAATTGTATCATGTTGCAGACTGCTGCCTTTTCTCCTTGGTTATTTTGCTTCTGGACTCCCATCATATTAACAAAAATTTTAAACAAACTAGCAAAACACAGGGATGCATGCAACAGCCTTTCTTCCAGCAATCTTGTTCAGTTGAGGGATGGTGGTAGAATAAGGCTTATTCTTGGTGGAAAAGGAAAAACAGATACCGTGTTTCCCTGAAAAATAAGATCTAACTGGAAAAGAAGTCCTAGCATGATTTTTAAGGATAACATCCCCTGAACATAAGTTCTAATGTATCTGTTGGAGCAAAAATTAATATAAGACCCGGTCTTATTTTCGGGGAAACATGGTAGTTGGGGCCAAATAGTCATTTCATCTCCCAACGTGAGGCCTCATTGGTGGTGTGAACCTGGGTAAGTAACACATCATCTCTAGATGGTGGTTTCCTCAGATGAAAAATTAGAGGCCGGTTCTGATTCTAAGGGTGTCCTGAAGGCTGATGAAGATGGAGCAGTTCTTCAGGGCTCGAGATTTTGCTTCTGTGGCTCTGACACTCTGACAGCCCACAGATGTGATAAGAGGAATGGAGAGAATAACGGGAACTGGGAGTCTCCAGGAGCCTCTTGGAAGCCAACCTAGAATGCTGCAGGGTCTGCTATGTGAGAAAGGAGCACAGGGAGACCTTTTTGGCATTAACTTGCTCGGGTCGTCAAAGACGAAAAGTTGGACGATGTCCCCAGTGAGGCAGTGCAGAGTCCATTTCACAAAGACCTTTGGAAAGCAGGCTTCTTGCCGGTCCTGCTCTTGGCTGGCTGGTCTGTATCTGTCAGAGTGTAGGAGTAGGGGATTTGGGCCCAAGAGTAAGCCTGGTTCAGTGGTCATCATTTTCCTACTGCTTACTTTACTTCCCAGAGCCCATCTCCTTTTTAATTTATTTTTATTTTTTGCATGACTTCTGCTGATTTGAAAAGTTGCTTGTTCTCACGCACTCAGCTCTGAGGAAGAAAATAAGCCTTCCAGATAAGGTTTCTGTGGCCTTAACTGGGGAAGTAGGGTAAAAAGGAAAAATGTACGGTATTTGGAGTATAAGCTCCTTGTTTATTGGGTATAATTGTGAGAATCTGTGGTTTCTCAAGCTGCATACCAATTTATTTCAGTATTAAAATACTTATAATAAAATGCTTCACAGAGACACCTTGACTCAGTCGGTGTAGATGGCAGTGTCTGAGCAAATGACTTCAGTTCCTTTCTGCACCTGAAGCCCACCCCTCTTTCTAACAACTACATCTCTGCTTTTGAATTCCAAGAGAGGAAACTGCTTGTGAACTCTTGGGCTGGTTTTAACACAGCCAAAATGTTGCTCTATCAGAAGTTCCCTAGTTCTTCAGGATTTCACCCAGGAACATTTTGTTTGTTCTTAAAGAACAAAGGCCTTAATTTAGCAGAATCTTCAGTTGGTTGCAATTTTTGTATGATCTACCTTTAGGAGAAAAAGGTAAATGCCAGTGAAGTGTCACTTGCTTTGTTCAAGAAACCACCTTTAATGTTATTAGTGAACAATCTGTTAAATCTCCTGTACTGCTATCTATATCCATGCTTTATGATTATGAATAGCACGCAGAAAGGACTGAAAGTACAACAAAATCTCAAATCATTAGACATCCAGAAAGATTTAAGAACAACAAAGTTTGAAACTCAGTTTTTTTCTTGCTTAACAACACTCATTATCAGATCTCGTGGATATTATGATTGACTTAAGTTTTACTACTTATTTGACAGAAAGAGTCAAGTCTTGCTAAGCAAGGTGCTTGAATGGAATGAGAGCTGACCTCCCATTTAGCAGGAAAGACAGTTTAATTTAAGTTTTGAATATATTTTGCAGGCTGTAATATAAATTCAGATTTAGCCACCAATGTAGCAAAGGAATTAATATCCACTTTATTCTCAATTTACTTGGTTTGAGTGTTCAGTAGAATAGAAGAAAATTACATTTAGGAAATATCCAACTAGCTAAAGGAAGAAACTTCACCATAGTTTTTAAGCTTCAGGATGAAGAGTTTTCTGGAATGGAAACAAGAAAGTGAAGCAAACTTTTTATGATTTTAAGTGTCTGAATTTTATTCTTTTGGAGCAGCAATGGTGGGCTGAGAGCTCTTCTGATTATTGGTACATATTATTCGCATGAGCATTGATAGGGTTTCTGGAATATAACACTTTAATCACAAGATCTGGACTCGACCAGGAGTGGTATGAGACATGTTTATTATTTCATTTTACTTGATAATGTGCAGGAATATTCTTCGCAGCTCTGGACTTTCTTTTTCCATCCATGTAACATCTCTTTCAGCCTCATTATTTTCTGTCTGTAACAAGATGAGTCATAAAATCAAATGCAAAATGTTCTTGTTTGCACCCTCAGACAGAGGAACTGATGTACAGCTCAGTGACATAAGGCAGTAGCCTTATACTTTTGTTTAAAATGTACAAAAGTACATACTTTAGTAAATGCACTTAAAACACTAAGTCTGGTGGTTTAGTAGAGTCTTTAAGTTCATGAACAATATGCAGAGAGAAATGAGATACAGAAATTAAAAAGAATAGTTATAAGTCTCCCTAACAGAGTGTATAACTCTAATCAATTCTAATCTCATGTTTTGAATCTCATATTTCTATGCCAATCATCCAGAGAACTGAGCTGGGGTTTTATGCCACAGTATCTTGGCCATGTCCCTTGCTCTGTGTGTTGTCCTTCTGTGTCTTGAAGGTGTATAGTTCTTTTTACCGACTTTGGAAATCAGCAGTTTCCAACTCTCCTGAAATCAGGTGAGGACAGCCAAAAGCAGCTTTATTAAAAATGTTAATTATCCATCCATTCAACAAACGTTTATCAATGGGCCATATACTGAAATACATGCTGAGAATGCCGCCGTGAGCAAAATGGACACAATTCCTGTCCTCATAGAAGTTATGATTTACTTGGGAAACAGACACTAATTAAATGAAAAATTGTATAACTTCAAATTGTTGTAAGAACTACGTTTGGAAAGGTAAGATACCGTCTTTGAAGATTATAATCAATGCTATTTTGAGAAAGCAGGAAAGACCTTTTTTGAGAATGACAGGAAGATGAGTTGAAGGATGAGTAAGAATTAGCCAAGGAGTGAGTTGGAGAGAAGATTGTTCCTGGCAGATAGAAGCAGAAGTCTGAAGGCTGTGGGGAGGGAGAGAACTGGGAACATTCGAGGAGCAGAAAGGCAGTCAGTGTGGCTGAAGCATGGTGTGTGTGTGTGTGTGTGTGTGTGTGTGTGTGTGTGTGCGCGCGTGTGTGCGTGTGAGTGTGTGTGTTATGGGATAAGTCTAGAGCTATGGACAGGGGCTGGATCACGTAAGAATGAATGACAAGCCATTGCAAGCTTTTAAGCAAGGGAATTACTCAACTGGATTTAAATAGGCAAAGATCACTCTGGCTACTGTTTGGAAAATGACTAGAGGAGAAGGCAAGAATGGAAAATGAAGTATTAGTGCTTTAGCCCAAGACAAAGTCATGGCAGCTTGGACTCCAGGGATAGCATGAAGATGGCAGGAGTTACTAGATTCAAACATATTTTCTCAGTAAAATAGATAGGACTTGGAAATGGTTTGAATGAGGGGATAAAGAAACAGGAAGTGATGAGTGTGCCTTCCCTATTTTTGGCTAGTATGATTAGGTGGGTGGAAAAGGTGTCATTTACAGAAGTAGGGAAGGAGTTGGAGCAAATTAGAAGGGGAAATCAAAATTTAATTTTAATACATTATTGTTGTACTGTATTTGAGACATTAGGGTGGTGCTGTTAAAGAATTAGTTTGACAAAAGGGTCTTTATTTGGAGATACAAGTTGAAAAATCATCAGTACATAGATGCCACTTAAAGCCATGGGAGTGTATAATCTTTTACTGGTAAATAGTATGTAGTAAGAAAGTCCCAGGAACTGAAATTTAAAGGTCATGTAGACGAGGTTCTGTTAATAAGCCTATAGGTACAAGTAAGAGAAATAAGAAGACATGCAGGAGAATACAGTTTCCTAGAAGGGACCAGAGAGAGCCTTTCAACAAGAAGAGAGAGGTCAGCTTAGTTGAATGTGGTTGATCATTTAGTAAGATGAGATCTTAATAACCTAGAGGTCATTGGTGATTTTAATAAGAATAATTTTGGAAGTAGAGGCAGGACTTAGATTACAATAGGCTGAATAGTAAATAGGCAGTGAGGAAGTGAATATAGAATATGTGGAAAACCTTTTAGGGAAAGATTGACTACAAAGGGAAGCAGAGAGGTGTGGTCTCTGATGGGGGGTGGGGTCAAGGGTGGACTTTTAAAATATGGGAGATGCTGGAGTATGTTTGAGTACTTACATAAATTAGTAGACGAGAGGAAGTGTTTGAGGATGGATATAGGAGAGAGGGGTTATTGATGGAGCAGCTTCCATGAAAAGCGGGGAGAGGGTGGTAGATCAAGGGTGAATCATGCCAAAATGCCAGTGAACAGGGTTGGGATTTTGCTGTGCATGGGTTATAGAAGCACAGAGGGGAGGGAGATATGCAGGTGTTTGTCAAGGAGTAATTTTAATGAGAGATCAGAGACTTTTATATAGATAAGAAAGAAGGAAGGACATGAAAGGATTAGTGACTAGAAAGAAGTTGAGAAGTCAATGGATTTGAAGACTTGATATAGACAATTAACTACTATAGTGAGTACGCTGGACAAGAGTCCTTACATTGGACATTGGCTTCTCTCATGCATGTCTTGTTTCTAGTTTCTTTCTCCCCCCACCCCCCGCCCCAATTGCCCTACCTCCATTTTGGATTATGTATTGCAAAATATCTTTAGAATTCTTCTACAAAAATTCTCATGTTTGCAAACTAAAGTAGAAGAGTGAAACAAGTCAACTTATCTTAGATTTCACTTAGCCTTGCTTCCTGTCTTAACAAACTTCTTTTTGGTTTGAAGAGCATTGATCATTTATATGTGTTTGTTGGAGAAAAAGGTTTACTGGAGTGCCATGATTTTTCACTTAATTCTGCTCCAGTTATGTACCTGAATTTATGTAGTTCCCCCACAAGCATTGTGTAAAAATCACATTTTTATGCTTTTACTATATAGACCCTCTAGATCCAAAGGTATTTCCTGGCTGGGACCAAACTGTACCTTAATTATTATGTTTTTAAATATTGGTTTCTCCCCAAACTAGGTTCTTGACCTTCATGCTTATATTTAATTATTTGTCGAATGCCCACAACTGACTGGCAATGTACTAGATGCTAGGAATCAGGAAATTAAAAAAAAAAAAAAAAATAATCTGCTTTGGGGCAAGCATGTAAATTATAATTCCTTCTGGTGAATGCTCTCAGTAAGTATTTCTTATCAAAGACCAGGGGAACACAGAGGAAGGGAGTAATTGATTCTACCTTTGTAGAGGAGTTAGAAAAGGCTGCATAAAGGAAGAGATTTTTTGAGAAGGGTCTTTAAGGATGAGTAGGAGTAGTCAGTAAAGGCATGAATGTGAATAAGAACGTTTGCAACAGGGGAAGAGTTTGTTGTGATTTGAGACTAACTTGTGTGGGTCTAGCAGTAGGGTTTCAGCTTGGGAAGTTAGACTTCACCAAATTCAGAAAAGATTTATAGGTTAAGCTAACAGCCATTAAAAGTTTGAAAATAGAGGACAGATTTGATCAGTTCTGTTTTTTGTGCTGTGTTTCTGTTTTCTTTCAAGCATTAATATATTTCTATTAAGAATTATTTTTCACTGCAGCCAAAATTATGCTTCAGAACTGATACCACTAAACTCCAGATGCCTCAATTTGCTGCCAGCTCTGATGTGCCCACTAGCCCTTCTGCTACTCTTCCTGAGAAAGTGAACCTTCTTGTCAGAACTGGAACACCTAGCCCCAGAATGATTCTCCACCATCCCTGCTTCTTTGAGTAAAAGTCCCAAGTGGGAGAGTCTGATTGGCTAGGTTTGACCATGTGACTGCCCCCTAGCTGCAAGAGAGCCTGGGAGACTGTTTCTGCGTTCCGCCAAGATTCCAAAGGGACAGACTCTTTGAACATAAGTAGACCTACAGATAATGTTCAGCTAAAAAAGAAAAACAAAGACAAAGTTCACTAGACCATCTTTTATGAATAAGGAAAGTAACTTGTCCAAGGCCACAGTGGTGTAAAGTAGTGAGGCAGGACCTGAATCTAGTAAATCTGATTCCAGAACTCATACTCTGAGCCACTACATCCTATAATTAAACTGTTGGGTGACAAAGACTTTGATAAAATGTTCACATGGGTGATAGTGATGTATTGGAGAGAGTAAAGATGCATTTGGCTGTGAAACAAAGTGAAAGCAATGGGCCTATACCGGAGTTGGGCTTTTTGGTATTATTAGTATTCATGGCATACCTGGGGGGCCCAGAGTGTAGCCACAGTCAGGAATAAAACAAGGGAAATGCTTGCTTAGTTCAGAGCATCTAATTTGGCTAACTTAAACAGCACCATGGCCAATGTCCCTGAGACTGTGCCTGTGGTCTCTGTTTATCTATTCCCCCTAGATCTTTGCCCAGTCAGCCTCACTCCTAGCCTCTAATCCCCCAACCCCCCTGTGAATGGCTTTTCTGTGATGTTCTTCCTGGTCACTGAGAAATAGAGCCTGAAAGCATATTTAGAGGGCTTTTTCTGTGAGAAAAACATCAATGTCAGTCACATATTTACACATCAAATGCAAAAACAAGAATAATGAAAGTGTGCAATTTTAGCTAAAGCCAAATGTGGTCATCAGATGCTTCTAAGAAACGATTTCCCTTTCAAGTAAACTTCGAATGTTTTGGATCCTTCAATGAAAAGTAAATTGAAAAGGTTCTTGCAAACAACAGTCAAGCGTTGCAATAAGTCATCTTCTAAGCTATATAAACATGGAGGCCCAATTATGTAATTTCTAATGTTTTTATCTTGAAAAACAAAGCATAGTAGAAAGGAGATCCTTTCTAATTGTGATTAGTCCCTGTGCTTCATTTATTTACCAAGTGTTGGCTTCTCAGCGATGCTCTTTAATGTTTGTGGAATGTGGTACCCTCCGGGAATGAAGGAGGGCTTCCAAAGTATCTTTCTTCCTTGGTTTTTACCTCATGGCATTATACAACTCCCAATATTGAAATTTCTTAGAGTGTTTTCTGTCTACCTAGAAGTCCTTTATCTCTGAAAACAGTAGGACTTCTAGTTAAATTTTGTAAATACAATGCCTTTGCTGAATTCTCTGCAATAATAAATACTTCTTTTTCTTTTTATAAGCAATTGTCCTTGTCGCAATCAGGAGGCTCCAGGCACTTGAGAAAAATACATACCTCGACATCAAATGCTCATGAATTCCTTGGTCATTTACATTGGGCCTTTTATTAGTGTTGCTCATGGATCTGAATGCAGTCTTTTCCTTTTCTTTCAGCCACTGCCAATATTTAGCTTTCATTTCTTCTGTTTCCCACAATTATCCACCTCTAAAGATTATCAGAATTGTCCCCAGGCATCTAAACTTTAAGTGAGATTGTAACTTTTCCATTTGGGCCTTGTTTCATTACACAAATATGTGGGTGCTGTATGATTTTGTAGCAGATACTGTTTATGTGGGAGTTGGATCTGTACTGTGTTTACAGCTAAAGAGAAAAAAAAAATTCAACACTTTATTGGACATGTACTAGCATGTGGGTGAGGCTGAAGAAAATAATTGAGTGTTGAAATCAAACACATGCCTGGGGAAATATTCCTTTGTGACGGAGCGGGTAGGAAAGACCAACAACTGGCACACGTGAAGGTCTTTAAGGGTTAGCCTTTTTTTCCATAATGTTCCTGCAGGATGCTCAGCCTCCTAACTAGGGCTGATTACTCCAGAAGAATTCGAGGCAAACTTCTGTCTATTTCAGAAGCAAGACATTTCACCACAAAACAAAAACTGTGTATCTTTACTCCATCATATATGATTCTTCCATGCCTCTAAAAGCCATTTACTTATCATCTGTTTTCTATGTATCTATCTATGTATCTATCTATGTATCTCTCTATCTATCAATCCTCATCATCCATGATAGTTATGTCATATAAAGTCACCATGAACAATGAATTAGTGAATACTGAACCATTGCTCCTAGGGCAAATACAGGGTTAGGTTGCTGTGAGCCTCTGACCACAATATTTTTACCAACTCATTAATATATACCTTGTTTCATGTGTGTTTTTGTTTAAAGTCAGCTTATTATATGTGTGTGTGTGTGTGTGTGTGTGTGTGTGTATGCCATGTGTCCCTGAAAATAAGACCTAGCTGGACCATCAGCTCTAATGCATCTTTTGGAACAAAAGTTAATATAAGACCTGGTCATATTTTACTATAAGACTGGGTATAATATAATATCATGTAATATAATGTAATATCATACAATATGATGTAATACCGGGTCTTATATTAATTTTTGCTCCAAAAGAACATTAGAGCTGATGATCTGGCTAGGTCTTATTTTCGGGGAAACATGGCATATATATATATGTACTTGATTCATTGACATTGAATTCACAGCGAGCAGCACTATAACTCATGGCTGAAGTAAGCTTGTCTAACACATGTGTTTTCTCCATAAGTCATATCATAGCCTTTTTATTTATTTATTTTTAAATTTTTAAAAATTGAATTTTCAATTACAGTTGACATGCAATGTTGTATTAGTTTCAGGTGTACAACATAGTGGTTAGACATTTATATAGCTTACAAAGTGATCTCCCTGATAACTCTAGTACCCTTCTGACACCGTACATAGTCATTGCAATATTATTAACTATATTCCCTGTTCTATCATGGCGATACCACAGCCTTCTTTCTCTAAGGAATCACATACAGTATTTAAGTACTATGCTTGGGGGTCATTTTAAGCAGTGAAATCACCAACAAAAGGCACAAAAATGTGCCACCAAATAGAACACAAAAAGAACACTGGTTTGACCTCAGCTGGGAACATGCCTGTCAGGTGATTCAAATTTTCCACTACTCACTGCACATCCAGGAATAAACATGAAAGAACCTCAAATTGACTTGGGGTAACAAAGAAATTTTAGTGAGCAGGCAAATTTGGAAATACAGAATCTGCGAATAATGAGGATTTATTATATCTAACTATCTTTCTGCCTCTATCTATCTATCTATCTATCTATCTATCTATCTACCTACCTATCTATCATCTATCTATCTATCTAACATCTCTATCTATCTTTCTATCTATCCATCCATCCATCTAATAATTTATTTTTCAGACATGAAGCATACTGAGAATTTCTGATGTGTGTGTGTGTATGCCATGTTTCCCCAAAAATAAGACCTAGCTGGACCATCAGCTCTAATGCATCTTTTGGAACTTTGTTTGGGATAATCTATATTGCAAATGTGACATATGTTATCCTAGTTTTAAAACTATTTAAAATATGCTGTCCTGAGATCAAGGACTTTCAGGTCTTATTCACTACTATATTCCTAGCTCTAGAACAGGCATGGCACAGAGCAGATTCTCAATAAATATTTATTGAGTGAGTCAATGAATGATTTGCAAATGGTTCTTGTTGGGTAGAACAGTATGCTTTCCTTTCTCTCACTTTGATCTCAAGTAGAAACATGTCAGACATCTGAAAATCTCTCTATCACATAGGTTATTTATTTCACTCAATCTTCAAAGAAGAAGATTTAAATAGAATAAATAATTAGGATCTATGAAATCAGTGGACCCTACCTTAGCCATCAACTTAGGCAGATGAAAATCCATCTCAAAATTTTCTCCTCATCGCCTATTTCTACCCCAAATTAAGAAAAACCCACGACTTTTTCAAATATATCTGTCAATATTTAAAAAGCCCTATCACCTGAAAAATCTCATTCTTTTTCTTTTTTTGATGGGATCGTCTTATCTTACTATATGTTAAGTTTTTCCTCTCTGTCTCTCTGTCCCTTTTCCTGTCTTCCTCTCTCCCTTTACTTCCTCCCTCCCTCCCTCCCTCTCTCCTTCCCTCCCTCCCTCCCTCCCTCCCTCCCTCCCTCCCTCCCTCCCTCCCTCCCTCCCTCTCTCCTTCCCTCCCTCCCTCTTTCCCTTCCTCCCTTCTTTCCTTCCTTTTTCTCTTTCATATAGTACCAGTGTAAACAATAACTCTATACATAAAATCTCTTAGACTTAACAGGCTGTAGTCTTCACTTTCCCAGGAGAAACTATCGAATTGTCTTTGGTCTTTATATACACACTTTTATTTTTCTGTGAATTACTGTTTGCACGTATTATTTTAGGGAGAGTTTGCATATATTATTTGTGACTCTATGTGTTCAGCAAGTTGTTTAACCCAACATGTGTCCAGAATTATGTGAGGAGCAAATAAATGTCCAAAAAATAATTAAACATGAAAGAGACTACATTTTTAGCATGGAGGTCAAGTTAGGGCATATAAAATTAATCTTATAGAGTATGGGTGTATAGGACATTGTGCAATTCAACAGAAGCATTACATCAATGACTTTAAAGCACTTTAGATATGGAAGGAAGTAATCGTGGGGCTGGAATGAATTGCTAGGGAAGCTGCTGGGACTTAACTGTGTGAACCATGTGGTTCTAAATAGTTTTCTTCTCTAATTCTAGGGTTTAGTCCCTCATATGAAGGCAGTCTACTGCCAGGTATAGGGTGCTAATCAATGTCTTTATAAAATTGTTCTTTGAAGACTGGAGCTACGTGGTAGGGTGGTAGCGTTGGGTGCAAGGTTACTGGGAACAATATTATAACTGCTGCCATGTATTGAATCTCTAAACCATATTCAGGTTTCATGATAAATCTTTTATTTTCATGTTCTTATTTAATTTTCACAACCCTTTGAGGTGGTATTATCTCTGTTTTACATAGGAGAAAAATTCATCTCAGATAAGATAAATAATCTGCCTAAGATCACAGAGAGTATAAGGGACAAAATAAGATTCTAGTGCAAAGCTACGTGGCTCCAAATCCAACCGATGGCTTTCTATCTACAATAAAAAACAGACCAATACAAAGCAGCAACTTATTATATTATTTTCTGATTATAAAAGCAATATGGGTTCATTGTAGGAAACTTAGAAAGTTCAAATAAATGACAAAACTAAAATCATTCACAGTACTATGTTTTGATACAGTTCTTTTCAATTTCCTGTTAGTCTGTTTCTATTTGCATCTTATATCAATATATTTCTCACCTATACTTGTATTTATGTCTATATCTATGTAGATACATATGTGAACATACATCTAAATAAATATATGGAGACATGTATTTCATATATATATATATATATATATATATATATATACACACACACACACACACACACACACATATATTGGACTCATATGGCATATAATGATTTTATGGTCCACTTCAACAAACAATATGGTATTAAAAATTCTTCAAAATCATCATGCTTAATGATTACCTAATGTTCCATGGAATAGATGTACTGTAATTTACCTATTTTTGGATATTTAGGTAGTTCTATCTTTTTTTTGTATAATAAATAATAGTGCACTTAATATTGTGGTTTAAAAGTATCTGAGTCTGAGATTATTTTCTCATGAGGGATACTTAAAAGTAGCATTACTGAGTATAAGCACAATTTTTAAGACTATATATTCATAGCCAAGTTGCATTCCCCAATTCATACACTTATTTTCAACATAGGGGAGTGCCAGTACCATGTACTGCATGTAATATTATTATTAAAAATCCTAAAAAAAAAAAGAAGAAAAAAAATCCTTTGCCACCTTCTGATTAAAATGAAATATTGATTGACATATCACATCATTAATAGTGAATTTAAACTGTTTTTTTTAAAAAATTTATTGGGGAATATTGGGGAACAATGTGTTTCTCCAGGGTCCATCAGCTGCAAGTAGTTGTCCTTCAATCTAGTTGTGGAGGACAAGCTCCAAGTCCAGTCGCCGTTTTCGATCTTTAGTTTGCAGGGGGCACAACCCACCATCCCATGGTGGGAATCAAACCGGCAACTTGTTGTTGAGAGCTCGTGCTCTAATCAACTGAGCCATCCATCCACCCCTCCGGAAGCTTAGCAGCAGCTTGTTGTCTTCAATCTAGTTGTGGAGGGCACAGCTCACTGGCCTATGTGGGAATCGAACCAGCAACCCTGTCATTCAGAGCTTGCACTCTAATCAACTGAGACATCCGGCCGCCCCTAAACTATTTTCTGTTTTTAACATCATGCTATCTTCCATGACACCATGCCCATCATTTTGACCCTTTTAGTTGGCTTCTATAATGTGACTAAATATTTACTGCATTCTTAGTATCTCTACCTTTTGGCCCATTATGTGGGCTTGAAATCACCAAGGCTGCATTTATGCTTTTGTGACATGGGGACATTGGACTCCATGCGGTTTATGGGAACAGCTCTGGATGAGTTGCATAGGTCTTTGCCGGTCCTGGCCCTACCTAGCTGCCCCTGCAGTTTCAGTGCTCCTAGCCATAGAAGCAGAGGGCACGAAGTGGATACAGCATCTGTAGCCATATCCCTGTTAGAGGTAAGGTTTGGAAATAAGACTTGGCTGTTCAAGTGTCTGGAGGTTATTGTGGTCTTGGCCCAGTGATAGGCTCATACTGAGGCTGTCCCATCCATGTGTGGCCAGGCAATCCCAACAGATCTTCTAGCCAGAGACCTAGCCTCTGTTCTCTCTGCTGTATCCTCTCTATTTGGAAAGTGAGTGCACACCAGTGTTCTGTGGTTTACTCTGGACACCCTGTCAGTAGGCCAGGGGCCTCTCCTTTACTTAGCTTCTACCTGTCTACTTCCTAGTTGATAAGCCTGCTCTCTGACAAGAACCACCACCTTGCAGAAGTCTGGAAGTACCCTTTCTCCTGCCCAGTTCTTCCATGGGATCCATCTCTATTTGAGATGGCCTTGAGTTTGGTTCCTGTCCTTTGGACTTATGATTTTGGAATCTGACTGCTTTTCTCCCCCACTACAAGATCCCATCACATTTTCTCTCTCCATCCCCCTTTCCTTCTCGTCATTCCTTTCCCCTTTTCCCATTGCAAGGCTGTGTGTGGATCTGAGCTGTCTGCATTTTATGGAGCTGTAGTTGTTATGATGGGGACTCAGAGATCTGGGGTTCAAGCCACATCTTCTAAAGGTGTGCTTTGGCCAAGATAATTCATTTTCTGAGTCAGAATGTGTTAGTCTTTAAAGTGCAGGTTCATTATTTAAACCAACATTTACTAAGTGCATAAGGTGGGAAAGTGACCTTTGGCCTTTGACTTAGAGAATTACACCTCTTGAAGTCAGCAAATTCTTGTATATAGTGATGATACATCTTCCTTTTTACTTATTCTATCTTACTTATAATTTGCCTCATATGTTCAAGAGTACTCCAACATTCTTTTGGAATTATATCCTATTTTACAAATAGCAGAGAAGTTTCAATCTAATGAATAATATCTACAATTCATTAGAACAGTCTAACATGCTAGTCTCTCCTCTCAATATCAGGCTGTTAAGGACCTAAACGTTTCCAGAGATGTACTTTATTGTTAAACTGACTCTTAAAAAAATCAACCTATAACTGTTAGAATATAAACTTTCTTTTGGCTAAATATTTTATATGACTCCTATAACATTGAAAAATAAGTTAAATTCTTCTTGCTTCAAGCAATGAGGAAAATAATCTCTGGCCTATATGTTGCTTAACTTAAGTGTGTGTGTGTGTGTGTGTGTGTGTGTTTTAATAGACTTCTAACACCATTCTGCCATTGTATTTAGCATTATTCCCACATTGTCAGTGGAATAGTTGTGCTACATTATTTGTAGAAACAAAAGTACTTTATCCAGTGCATTGAAATGGGGTGTAATAGGAAGTAACCCCATAGTAATGAGTCTAGAATTCAACTTTGATCTTTCTGAATGTTTTCTGGCTTTTTAAAAAGAATATGGATCAAATGTATGCATACTTTTGTCTGGTATATGTATGTATATGTCTCTATTTAAGCATGTGTAAATAACAATGTTGTATGTAATATTTTGCATTCTGGAGCAGCTTACTTTTGTAAAGACCAGAGCCTTAAATTTTATATTTTCTGAAATGATGGAGCAAAACAAGGCTGATTTATAAACATGCCAATATCATGGCATCCCAGAATGTGATGTTTTTCTAATCTGGAGATTGATGACCCTTTAAAGTGATTCAGTATACCATGCCTAGTTCAGTTTTTGTTTCAGAAAATAAAATAAGAACCTAGTTGTTCTTTTTTACTGATACTACTTTTCAATCTTTTTATGGGATTCCTATATCGATTTGCATTTTAAAATGTTTTTCCCATCTGAATCTCCTGCCATTCTGAATGATTCCAAGGGTCTTATTGATTTAGATGGAAACCTCTGTGAAGTTTGAATTATTTTTTATTTACAAATTTCAAACAAGCATTATTTACCATAATGAACAGTCAAGTCCTAATAGTGCATTAGTGCATTAATCTTTAATGCTTTTACAGGCGACTTAGTCAGAGCTAAAAAAAGACCATACAATCCAAGCCAGAGTATGTGGTCTCAAGCCTTGAAGCCTTCTTCATCCAGGTACCCAGCCCCTACCCTTCTTCCTTTCTGTTCCTTGTACAGCTTTCTCCTCTGTCACTGGATCGTGCTTTTAGGATCCAGTGATACTGGAGGGGGAGAAGCAGGGATAAGGGTCATTGGGGGAGGAAATGGAAGAGCCAGCTAATTGTCCAACAATTATTTATTGAGTGCCTGTTATGTGCCAGACACTCTTCTAGATCCTGGAGATACAGCAGTGAATAAAAGAGGCAATCTGCCCTCCAGAAGCTGACTTCTGCTTTTCCTAACTAAGAAAAGTGGGGGAAAGATGTGGGAGCTCAGTAGTGTGAAAATTTTGCTGCCCCTTTTCTTATTTTAATTTTGTGGTGTGCTTTAGTTACCATGTATTGCATATCTCTGTTGTGTCTCTGACACAGCGCTAGAGGCTTTTCCTATATATAACTTAATAGATTCAACTTAAAAATGATCACTGATGTGAAAAATCAGTTCCTTTTTTTGAGGGACTCTACCCTCTCTAGGAGTAGTCATTGTACTGTACTCATGTTACCTGAATAGTTTCTCCTGTCTTTTTGTTCCTTCTGGAAAAACGAAGCTTATACTTCAGCCTTGCGTCTTCCGAGAAATTCATGGAATCTATTCTCTTGCCCATACAACGTTTCTTCCAAAAATATGTACGAGCAAATGTGTGTGTAATATTTAGTGTCACTATCAACGTTAGTGAAGTTTGGTTTGTTAATGTCCAGGACGTAAAGTTCAAAGCTATTATAAAAGCACATAATTATTCAGCGTGTAATTGAAAGCCTATTATGTGTGTGCGTATGGGACTGGAGACTTTTGATAATGAATTTAGTCTGACTGGATTATTTCAAAGAGTTTAAATGTGCAAAAATAATTTTGTACTTATATATACAGTAGTTACTTTTGCAAAGAGCAATATGATGGCTTTTATTAATAGTCTCTATACATGATATCTACATATCTTACCAGTAGCTAGATCATCATATTTGTTGCAGATGTGCCAACTTAAGACACCTGGAGGACAAAAAAAAACAACAAAAAAAATAATTTATTAAACTAGAACTGAAATTAGAACATGTTTCTTTTATGAATTTCTAGAAATTGTGTTTGGTATTTGACAATTATCTTAGTCCATTTGAGCTGCTGTAACAAAATATCACAGACTGGGTGGCTTATAAACAACGAACATTTATTTCTCGTAGTTCTGGAGGTTGAGACGTCCAAGGTCAAGGCACTAGCATGGTTGCCTTTGGTTGAGGGCACTCTTCTGGTTCATAGCTGGCACCTTCTCTCTGTGTCCTCATGTGGTGAGAGGGGCAAGAGATTTCTGTGAAGTCCCACTTGTGAAGGCCCTACCCTCATGACCAAAACACCTGTCAAAGCCCCACTTTCCAATATCATTGCACTGGGCTTTAGGATTTCAACATATAAATTTGGGGGGGGGGGATATAAACATTCAGACCATAGCAACAACTGTATTGCTTGACAAATAGATAATCATTTTTTTAGAGCAGATAAGGTGGGACCCTGCATAGAATCTGAGAATGGGCTGAGGTTACATCCCATGATTTCCTCTGACTAGATGACTCTACCATTCTAGCCAGGAGCCTGATGTGGGAATAATAGGAAAATAATCTAAGAATAATGGCAACATAAGGGTCTTTCTTGACTTCTACTGAAATAACTTCACCATCATAATCTTACAATGGAATCATCAGATAATAAAACAGATGTTGGGCAATAATGTCATTTTTGTAACATTTTAAATTGGATGCTAATGTGAGGTTCACTTTGATGGGAAATTCCTGTCATGTTGCAAATCTTTTGAGAAAAAAATGCATTATAACTCAATTCTTACAGATGCTCATTAAAAGTATTTTGAAATTATAACATTATATGATTGTGGGATTCTTAGGCTCCCAGAAGAATTGCGCTGAAATTGTGATATCTTTATTACTTTGTGTTTATTGTACATAAGCGCTTTCTAATAGACCTCGAACTTCCTTCTCACATTGAGAAGATGTTTGCACTTACTCAAATAGGAGGATTTGCTAGCAGTATAAATCTATACCAAGGGGAGTGGTTCCATTATTTTAAACATGAGCCTTCTACATAATAAGGATCAAACTGTGAAAAGATAATTCTACCAAACGTAAACCTTGGAGGCCTATAAAATATTTGGATAATATTTGTATATATAGACAGCAACCACTCAATAAAGCTTGCTGATTGAGTGACAGGATGCAGAGTGCTTTTCACCTAATAGGTGTTCCATAAGTGATTTTTTTACCTCCAAATAATTCTATCTAACAGAAATAAAAAAATAGGATACAATCTTTTCCCTAACAAACATTTATGATCCAGGCGAAAAGTTCAAATAAGAAGTAATTTAAGAATATATTATATGGCATTGTACAATCAGAAGGAAGAAAATACAGTACAGATGGATTCGACTATATTGTGCCTTAAGTAGAGTGTATGTTCATTTAGTCCTGGGTTAAGTGGCCATCACCGAACAAAATGAGATGGATGAAATAAAAACATAGCTAATGAAGAAACAACTAAGCTTATTTTTCATTTTATTTTGTATTAAGTTCTGAGGTAGCTACTTTACAAGCATTTTATTAAATCCTTACAATAATCCCATAAGCACAATTATCCTATTTTACAGATGAGGACACTGAGGCTTAGAGAAGTTAAGTAATTATCACATAAAAAGACAACTGAGGAGTGGCTGAGGTGCAATTTGATTTGATGTCTGTTTTAGGTCAATATGCTCATCCGTTTTCCTAGGGTCTGGTGAGATGTCTACTTAGCAAAACTTATCATTTCTACAATTGGGGTGGGGGAGCTACAAACAAAATGAAGGAAAGTTAGGGACTCCTGTCAATCAATGTGTACCCTATGAATTAGAGTAATAGGCATGTTTGTAAGTGCCATGGGGTACAGAACTATGGCCATTTTTTGAGGGAGTGCTTTTTTCAGTATTGCAGGTGGAGATTAGGGCACTTAGACAGCAATGTCACTGACAGACTAAGGAGCTGAGAGTGTTGCAAAGGAAGAGTAGAGGCAACGATAAAAACGTTTTTTGTGCCTTTCTATTGTACAATGATTTTGGCAAGTAGAATATTTTAGAAACATGTTTGATGGAATACTGTTCATTGAGGCCCAATCATGGGGGTCCAAGATACCAAAAGGATCTACTGTGTCTTTAAATTTTCTTTGTATAAAACATGTGGTTGAGAGACAAGGGAAAGTAAAAAGAGAATTTTCAAATGCGTTTAGGATAATTCTGGAAAGTTAAATACTGCTTTGATCACATGTATCTCTTTTGCTGTGACAACACTAGTAAATAAAACTCTCAAAAAGATTAGTGATTGTCAAAGTATAGTTTGGGAAGTGTTTTTCGGAAGGGGTGTAGAAAAAGGCATAAAGTGTACTTATTTTTGGCACAATATGCTTCCAGGTGTTGGTGTTGATGATTACAATGGAGTTGCTATCTTCAAAGTCCCAATAGTAGGTTTCTTAGGTGGAGACAAAGGCTAGGATTCCATTCTCTTAATGACACATGAGCTCTGGTGACAGTGGAGGAAAGTGGTCATTATTTTTTGCATGATTGTGATTGCTGAGAATCAACGTTCATTTCAAGCTGGCTGTTTATCCCAGTTGGACTTTACCAACTTGGCATACTGAATTTGGAATGTTTTAGAAAAAAAGGAAGAAGGTGAGAAAATGCTGGGAGCATTTCAGCTTTCATTGAATGATACACATGAGTCACATGCAAATTTGTATTTTTTTAAAATATCAAGAATTTGAGGACCTATCATAATAAGATTTCAACCCTATTCCTTCTGAGTGCTATAAGTATATTTCCACTTAAAGTAATAATAATAATAATAATCTGTTCCCAATAGCCCCTTTCATGTATTAACTTCTATCAATGTTACCTTTGAAGTGTTCTACAACCTCCCATGGTGCAAATGTCTCTGTTTAACTAACACTCTTTATTTTATTACATTCAAAATGTACTTGTGAAAATGAAAGTGCTTTGTATTGCTGTTATAGCTCCAACAATGTGATTATTTAGCACTTTTCAGAGTTTGATTTCCTCGTTAGTATTTAGACAGCCCCATGTACCCGTTATGAGCATTGGAAAGGTGCAAACAGCGTTGGAAAGTTGGAATTATTTAGCATGTTTTAGAGCAAGAATGACAAGTACTAACAATAAGAGGGGAACAAAAAGGAATGTTTCTAAGAAGTGACATTTTTAGGCTCCCCTTGACAAAACCCTCTGAACATATGTGGAACACAATCAAAATCACCACCTACTGCATCTGAAAACCAAATTCTTGTTGAACAAAAAGTTGAGGCCTGTCCACTCTGAAATGCACAACTCAAGGCCCAGATTTGCCTGGTATATTGGGAGATAACAAAAGCTTTGTTCAAAATATCCACATGCTCACAGAATCCCAAGCAAAAGTATGTTATATTAATGAAGACTTATTTCCTCACATATTCTTCCCTCCCACCCCGCCATGGGTCTATCCTTAAAAATTACTTGTGAGATTATTTTCAATTTCAATACTTTTTAAAAGACAAAATTACTTCCCAACTGAGTGACTTCTATAGAAATTTCTGACTTAGATTTTTGTGTAAAGCAGGACTGGCGATAACTGAGAATGACTTGGGTATGTAAATGTGTATGACCCGAGAACCTCGTGGGACTGTGTAGGTTAACATTTCCAATTGTCTTTGTATTTGGAGACCAAGGTAGGCTGAAATTTTCTTGTATTGTATGTATTTTGCACCCCACTTGCCATATATATTTTCTAACCTTGAAACTATCAAGTGAAGCCCTGTAATCTGCTGACCCTTAACTTTTGACTTGGTAATGTGAGACCAGCAGAGTATTTTGGAGGTTCAGAGACAGGCCTTCACAAAGCAGAGCTATAATCTCCGGCATTGATTCTGAGCTTTTATTGCTGCTTGATCTGTGACTGAAGTGCAAAGAGTCAGGGAATGGTTCATAGTCTATAAAGCATCAATGCAATGAAATATTATGTAGCCTTCACCAATTATAACTAGGAAGAAAATGTAGAAACTTATAAACTGTTTGAAAAGTAATTGTAAATTATACTGCAAATTGATATGGATACCATGGTAATAGCTATGTAAAGTACATGTTGGAATTGTAAGGTAATAGGCAAAATTGAGAGTAAAGTTGGTTTATTTGGAAATTTTTTTCTTTTTTTGCAAAGAATTATTTACTGCAGTTCCATCATTTGTTCGATATGTAATTTGTATGCAAACAACCCACTAATGCTTGGTACAATTTGAGGAACTATGAAGCAAATGAGTTTCTAAAATGTATGCTTAGGAATAGCATTGAGGGTAAATGACTTGCGTTGGTCCAAAGTCATAAAGTTAACTTGATTAAAGTGATGGCATCTTATGTAACATGGCTGTAGTAAACCATTTTTAAAGAACAGAACTGAATGAATTAATACCTTGCTTCCTGAACTCCATGATGATCTTTCTTTTCTGAAAAAAGAATAGGCAGGTGTTTTTACTATGAGATTTTAAACATAACAAGGGAGGAAGTACTGGAAAATACTCATAACATTCACTCAACAGCTGGCAAATGAATAAACTGGTTGTATTCTATGATCTTTCAGAAAGGATTTTCTTCAAACCAAAAAAAAATGAGATGGACTGCAACTCAGTTAGAATCTTAGTATAGAACTTAGTAATTGAAGACAACTTTAGACATCACCTGTTTAAGTAATTTTACAAAATCTAGAACCCCGATTGAAGGCCCATCATAGGAACCAGTTGTAAGAGAAGCTGCTCTTGTTGAAGCATGGGAGCTATGCCACCCCCTCCATCTCCTGCTTGACTTACTCTTGTTGATACTGTCTCTGAGTTTCTAGATCATGCTGGTCCTCTGGTTCCTGACATGGCACAACATGGCCTGAGCTGTGTTTCTAAATGGGAATCTGGATCTCCTGACACCCAGCTAATGAGCTTCCTACTAAACCAATGGTTTTCAGACCTTTTGTGGGTCTCCAGGACACAGTGGGAGCAGTGTCTGTGGCTGATAGAGGAAAGCAGTACTTGAAGGGTAAGATGGAGTGAGAGTCAAGGTTCTTTATCCCATCTTTGACTAGAGCAGCTCCATTTTTATATTTTTAGATAATGGGATTAATTTTAATATTCTTTTAGGAAAAAGCTTTCCATTGCCAAAAAAAAAAAAAAAAAAAGAAAGATAAAGGGTGGATGGAAGGAAGGAAGGAAAGAAGGGAGGAAGGGAGGAAAGAAGGAAGGGAGGAAGGCTGGTTACCACAGAACTATCTTCACTCTATTTTCTTTTTTTTAAAGTAGTCTAAACTTAAAGTGCAGATATCTTTTTGTGTCCTATATCAGAAGTGAAGATTCTCTCTCTCTCTCTCTCTCTCTCTCTCTCTCTCTCTCACACACACACACACACACACACACACACATTTTAGAAAAAAAAAAATTGCAAAGCAATGGGAGCTGGACGGTGAAGCAAAATTCCTGACTAGAAAGTGAGTGCTTAGCAACTGGGACCACAATGTTTCTGGCCTGGCCTCATGGATTGATTTTATTTTTAAAGCTCTGATAATAGCTGGAGACTATCCTGTGGTCTGGATTAATGATTCCCTGTGTGTCTTTGTGAGGTTATTTGGTTTGACAGGCAGTAGTCAACACTCCTTTTAGACCACCGCTATCTAGGGAGGACACTTTGACCAGCACACAACTGGACCACAAGTTGAGGACAGCTGTTCTAGAAAGCAGAAGTCCATAACTAACAGGCTTCTTAAATGCAGAAGTATGGACTGTTGATTGACAGAAAAGACTCTGACTACATACGAGTTCAAAGATATAGTGAAAAGTCATAGATGTTGACGCAATTTATGGGAAATGGGGAAGTGTGTGGTGTTCAGTTATGAGAGGAAAAAGAAGTCATGGCCTTACCAATGTTTTACATGTTTAGGCTTCATTCCAAATAAAATCATTGGTGATTTTTTTATGTAAAGAATGGACAGCCTGACATCTTTCTGTGCTTGGAAAACCAACACCGTGAAAGCAACACTGATAGCACAACACACATATTTGTGTTACTTCTGTGGGCCACTAATGACTATGACGAAAGTTTTTTTTTTTTTTTCAAACTAACCGATAAATTTAGAGAACCTACTCCAGTAAAATAACTTAAAAAGTGTCATAGTAAACCAATAATAAACTAAAAAAAGTTTGGTTAAGTTTGCAGGTAGTGTTTCATGTCAATGAAATTTCCTTGTCTGTTTGTGACTATCTTGCAGTGATTTATGTGTATGTGTGATAAGCAGACTGTCCATTTGATTTAGCAGATGAAATCTTGCACCCTTTTAGTCCTCATAAGAGTTTAAATATACTAAGGAATCCTAAGAAATGGCCATTCTATCATTCAAAAACCACACAGGAAGTATTCTTTATTTTGAACAGTTTTTGAGTGCTTGGAGAAAGCACAGAAAATGGAAATGTCTCCATTTCCTGCCTTCCCTGTTCTTTTTAGCCAGGCAGTCTTCTATAGCCCCATATTCAGCGGGACTTAGGGTCTTTCCCTCTCCTGGGACCTTCTGGGGGGCATTACCCCAGCACTCAGAGTGCTCCTAGATTCCGAAGTGCCTGTGGAACTCTACTTCCTCCTGCATTGTGCAAAGTGGCCGTCCTTCAATCATTTGGGTTCTTGGCTTTGCTTTGTGTGTGGGGGTGTGTTTTTCCTGTTTTCTAACTTGCATTTTGTTTGGTGGGGTGGGAATATCTTTGTCCAGATGGTCCCCATCCCAGGACATTTTGCAGAGTATCTATGAGCCAGAAACCATCAGGAATTTTTTTTCTTTTGACACAAGAAGGTCCCTCATTTCCTTCATGTTGCCAGTTCTTCTTGCAAATCTCAAGGCATGTTCCTTTTGCAAAACAACTCTCTGAAAACACACACATTCACATGGATACACATATAGTTTCAGTGGTTAAAACATTAGTCTGTAACAAATTCTTACAAAGGCACACTGCTAAAAAAAGGATAATTTTTTCTCTTCAGAAAGGCTGTCAAACCTTCCCCTTTTTGTGACTTTATTTTTCAAACAAGTCCTTTGACCCCTAGAAATGGACTTGGAGTACACATTCCTGCGTGGACAGCCCACAGAAGCTGATCCCCAGGACACAGTGTTGGCCTAACCACCTCCCCCTACCCCATCCCAGAACAAACCTGAGTTCTTTTGAAACAAATCAAGTGGAATAAGCCAGATTGCAAATGAAAGCCATACAGTCTATTGGAGGCAGCATAATTTGTGTTTATTATGCTCTTTCAAGTGATGCTGTATCCCCCTTTGTCTCATTTTCTTGTTGCATAGTAGACATCTGTTCACGACTGAAATGCCTTAGAAGAACTTGATCCCTTTGGGTTTGGGGAGGTGAGGGTGGAACAGGGGCTATTTCATCTAAATATTGTATATAAACCTCACTTCTGTAGTCTTTTGCAGAACAATCTTTCTTCTCCCTTTCTTCTTTAGCAGAGCACATCCCCCCACCCCATTGTCTTCCAGTATGCAGGCTCTATCTAACTAAAGGATGTTGTGTTGGATAACTACTCCTGATGAGGGCTTTTAAACACTTTAACATGTGGCATCATTGTTATAGCTGTCATTGCTGTCTTGAAATTCATTCTCAGCTCTGAGAAAGGCTTTTAGCCATGTGTCAGGCAGCACGTCAGCAGAAATTGCCCAAAAGCACAATTTACATTCAGCCTTCTATGGCTGGAAGTGTACTGCCGCAGGCTGCTTCAGGTCTGAAAGACGCTAGTACCACACCTTGGCAGTCCGTGACCTACATCTGCCCTTGGTCAGGCATATTGTTTTATTTGTAGGACTCTAGACATTTTCACTGGCATAGTCCTGGATCTGCTTTCCTTGATGGTAAATAGCATAATAAAGTGGCCTCCCTCCTTCCCCTACAGCCCCATTCCACCCTATATTTGCATTGACCTCCTCCCACACCAGAAGGCAATGACATTTAGGAAAAAGTCAATCCCATCCTAGTTGCCGAAATCTAAAGGTGAGACAGAATTGCTAAGATTTGTCTATGTTTACTACAAGATAGTTTGTAAATAGGGAGTTGAATTAAGTAATATGGTGTATCTCATTCGATGGAATGATTCTTCTTATTGGAGAACCATTTTTAATAGAATACTCTGCAGACATTAAACTTGATTTTTAATTCCATGTTGATAAAAATTTGATAAGCAAAAAAACAAAAGAACAAAAAACAAATTACCAGCCAAAATGTCCATCAACTAATGAATGGATAAATAAAATGTGGTATACCCACACAATGGAATATTATTTAGTCCTAAAAAGGAATAAAGGACTGATACAATGTGGATGAACTTTGAAAACATTACATTAAGTAAAAGAAGACAGACACAAAGGGCCATATACTGTATTATTTCATTTATATGAAATGTCCAGAATAGGAAAATACAGAGACAGAAAGTAGATTAGTGGTTGCTAGGAACTGGGTCGGACAGAGGAAGGAATGGGGAGTGACTGCTAATGGATATTGAGTTTCTCTTTGGATTGTAAAAAATTTCTGCAATTAGATGGTTGCAAACTCTTAATATACCAAAAAGCACTTTTTTAAGGTTGAATATCATATTATGTGAATTGTATCTCAATAAAGCTGTTATTAAAAAAAAGACTAAAGGGACTGAAAAAATAGCAAGTTACCTAACTCCGTGTATTTATGATCTTGTTTTTGTATAAACACAACTAAATAGATGTATAAGTATCTATTAATAAAAAAAGACTAGAAAGAAACAGTTACCACTATGAGTGGTATTATGAGAATTTTGCGTTTTCCAATCCTTTGTGCTTATCTGTATTTTTTTCTAATTACAAAATTTATGCTGGTTAAGTTTTCACACAACTTTGAAGATGAATGTTATTTTTAAATTTAAGAAAGAGAGGGATCAATGACGGCTGCTTCAGACATACTTTAAAATGTTTCTCTTTGTCTTAAAGAGACACTGGAGGCCTTGTGAGCACCAAACGGGAACCTTAAAATACTGTAATATGAGCTAGAAAGATCAATGCCTTGTCCTCTACTTTCATTTTCTCCCACTCAGAAAATAGTCTCACATTAAACATTGTTTTAAGTTCATGACAGAGGTAACACGAAGTGGAAAGTAATTTAACATTTATTCATGCATCCGGTTGCCAGGAACTCTGAAAGGGCACTGCGTTGTCAATGACATTAACAAATGTCCTTTCTGGCTGCAGTTGGTTACATTCAACACTTCCACTCACGTTCCATCAGAGAGAACTTAGTCAACTAGTCATACCTAGCTGCAGAAAAGCCTGGAAAACACAGTTTCTAGCTGGTTCGCCCTGTGCCCTTAAAGAACTAGGATAGTTTGGGAGAAAGAAAGAGTGGATTTTCGGGGAAACTAGCAGACTGCCATACCAGTTGTTCAGAGATCATTTTTTAAGTGCAACAAAACTATATTTAAACATTAAGAAGAATATCTTTTAGCTAAAGGACATTTCTGGATTACTACCAGAGGTAGAATACTTGTTAGAGCTCTTTGCAAATATGGAAACAACCCTTTGATTAGAAGGATTGGTGAATATTCATCTGCCCACAAGCAGGTTAATTGAATTAAATGACCCATAGAAATCATTTTGATTAAATGATCATTAGCATCCTTGATCTTTATTTATTTATTTATTTATTTATTTATTTATTTATTTATTTATTATTTTAAACAGAGAAGATTCCCTATAAGCAACGCATGTTCTTTTTCACCTTTTGTATCTAATTTTTGTCAAGTGGTGTGACATCAGGGTGACTTCTATATACAAAGAACTCATGGAACTTAAGTCTGGTAATAATTCCTATATTAGTTAATATAATGCTAGCTAGAATAATGAAAAAATCCCCAAATTTCAATGTCTTAGTAAAATAAAACTTTATTTCTTGCTCATGCAGTAGTGTAATATGTGTGTTCAAATGGGTGGCTTTCAATATGGTGAGCCAGGGACTCAAGCACCTTTCTTCTTTTGACTCTACTAACTTTAAAATCTCTGTGGTCTTTAACTTCTAGCTGGTGGATGGGGAGAAAGAGAACCTGGAGGATAGAACGGGAGGTGTTCATGGCCCAAACCTGATAGTGGAGTACAAAACTTCCACCCATATCTCATTGGCCAGACATTACTTGCCTGATGACACCTAACCAATGGGAGGCTGGGAAATGTAGTCCAGCTGCAGTCTCTTACCTAAAAGGAAAGGAAAGAGAGTTGGGGAACAATTACCCAATTTCTGTCACAACTCTTTATCTCAAATGAGATGAAGTCTCAACTCCTTAACCAGGAGTACGTGGTCTTACAGGGTGTATTCCTGTTTATCTCTAGAGCCTCATCTTGCTTCTGGAACTCTATTCCATTTCAGGTTACTAAATCATGGAGATCCTGAGGTGTTGATAGTTCATGTAATAATATTGTTTGCCAGTAGAACAGTGACTAGCAATTATTCAAATCTTTTGATCTGCTTATCTTTGGTCCCATGAGACCAACTAGCTTTTATCAACATTTTTCCCACCAAACAAAAAAGACAGAGTATTGTGAGCACTATTGCTTAACTACTGTTTGATGTTCTGTGGGATAAGTGTTAGATAAGTGATTTTATTTTTTTCATCTCAGCAAATTTTAAAGACTAGGAGAGAGAGAATTTTCAGTTATATACCTGGGAGAATTTGTTCCATTCCTACAGGGCTCTTTGGATTTCATTCTCTTATTCTTCTTGGTGGAGAATGGTTTCACTGGAGTTGCCCTAAGATATTGGTTCCCAAACATTGATGTACTTAAAATTACTTGGGAAGTTTGTGAAAAGATGATTTCTGGCACCATCAGAAAATCTGATTCAGGAAGACTGGTGTGGTATCCAAGAATGTATTTTTTTGTGGTTCTGATGGAATGGTCCATGGATTATGATTTGAGAACTACTAAACTATCAGGATAGAGAGTGGAAAGCAGTGGACAAAAACAATGCTCAGACACATTTATTCAGTTCTATGACTGAGTAGCTCTGCAATTTGGAGCAAGTTTCTTAAACTCTGCGTGTGGCTGGTTGGGGACCAATGAAATGTTATTAGAAGCTCCTGTTAATGCTCTGCTTGCTTTGCTTCTAAAGGGCCCTCCCTGCCCCTTCAACTGTCTTACTCCACCAGTGCAGCTATAGTACATGTCTCAAGAAAGGGTGATCCTGTCACATATGAAAACTAAAATAAATGGCTTTTAGAACCAGGGAAGAGTTTAAGCAGGCTCAGCAAAGGAGGGAATCGGGACATGGTCAGTTTCTTAAATTTTCCAAAGTCAAGAGTCTTTAGCTACCTGCAGATAGGAAGCAACTGGTGTGATGTAGCCGCTAAAAATTCAATAAAATCGTGGATTGCATGAGAGATGTTAGAATTGATATCAGCAAAGGGAAAGAGCTTGCTGTACTCTGTGGTAGGCACAGCATATCAGGAATTGTCCTCCCTTGTGGAAACACACTCTCCCCCTGAACAAAAGCTTTGACAATCTGGAGCACATCCAGAGGCAAGTGAACAAAATGGCACGAGGTCTGGAAATGATGTCTAATGAGAAAACATTCAGTCAAGTTTAATTTTTCTGAAAAGAAGACAGGGTGGTAGTTTAGAGTAATGGGCCAAGGAGGGCATGCTGATTAATTTAAAATACTCAAGGAAACATAAACTGGAAGAAAATCTAGACTTACTATTTGGTGTTTTGGAGAACAGAATGTACATTGGCAGGAGACAGATCAGGGTGAAAGATATTTCCATGCTCAGAAATGTCCAACTGTGGGATGAGTAGAGGCTGGTAACCAGACTAGAGGTGGTTGTGAGCAGTATTTCTCCATCAGGAGGTAGTTAAATTGTATGACCTTTAAGCTCCCATACCTCACGTTAAGATTCTGTTGTTGGGCTGAGGGCTGGGTGACTTAATAGGATGCACTATGGCACTTCCGTTCCTGCTGACGCTGTTGAAAACGTGTCAAGTGATTTTGTACTCATAGTCTTCTGTGTTTTCATCTAGTCTATGGAAGCAGTGTTAGAAAAACTTGATATACACGCTGCTGGTGAAGGCAAACTTATAACAAGAGTGGCTTTCTTATGGCCTTATCCTCCCCCATCTGGATTTGATGGTGGCCCTTGAATGTAACTGGGCAATGTTATCCCCACTTCTCTGCTTCTCCCCAGTAGTAGAGAGAGAATATTCTTCCTGGTTTCCATCTTTAAGAAGGAGGAAATAATTTGGGTAAAGTTTTGATGGTATTATTGGTAGAGAAAGAATAACTCCTAGATCCTGCGTTGGTCTAAGCATTCATCTTCTATAAAATTACTGAGGCAGATATACACTCGAGGAACAATAGTAGATAGGAAATCAAGTACCACTTTTTAAATAAGCTGGTAAAATTAACACAAAGCTCTCTGGTAAAAGCTGAGCTAATAATATAGTTTTGATGGTATTAAGGTGTGGTATAATCAGGGGACCTAAGAATGCATGAATTTTGCCTCAGTCCTCTATACTGTAGGAAGTTTCCCAGGAAGATCCACCCACAAGCAAATATGAAGCCAAGTTTTACTTTGTTAGTATGTGGAAGAGTATTTCTTTCACTAATGTAGGACTCTCTATTGAAAGCTGGATTGGCATAGATGGCCCAGACAAAGGCCCACAAGCACTATTCTTCCATAGCCCCAAGTCTCTGAATCTTAACCTCTTTGGACAAACCAGTAGATACAGAGACACATGCACCATCACATGCGTTTATGATCGTATTTGAGAAGAGGGAAGAACCTGGGCCTCAGGATATCCTGCCGTCACTTACCCTATGACTCTTGGGGAAGAGAAACAAGTGCCACAAAGGAAAGCAAGATGACTGGTGTGTTCAGGTGAGGGTCTATGACTCACCCAGGAGGCCAGAAGCTGGGATTAATGAAAGAAAGCCATGTATAACTGGGTGACCTTTACATGTACAGTGATTCTACCCACTGAAACATGGCTCCACCACTGCCAGCTGGGACTTTGTCTAGAGAAATAAGAATATTATAGCTCAGTGAACAGAAGAGGAGAAAAAGCACCAAGACAACCTGTTCCCATGTAGATCTTGGCTCATCCAGTAAAACCCACTGCATGGGGAGAGTAGAAAAGAGTAAAATGGGTAGGTCTGAGGTAGGCCCTGGCTGCTTACCTGGCCATTTAGTCACATGGAAACAGGAAAATAGCAAGATGACCAGGTTCTTAGAGAGATCTGGCCCAGCTCACCAGGCTGACCATATAACATGGGAATGGTAGAGGTCAAAGCAAGGTGGCCAAGTTAGCTCAGGTCTTAACCAACTGAAGGCATGGACGCTGGACATAGAAAAAAACTGAGCTCTCCTGGTGAGATCTTTTAACGCGCAATGGCCTTACCAAGTGTGTTTCTGTCAGCAACCCGAAATCTCCCTAATAATATTAGCAATGCTTTCTCTTGATATGTAAGTGGTGATGGGGGGGGGCTTGGAGGGCTCAGGATCTTTCTATTCTCCTCTAAAATGCTCATGCTACCTGGAATGGGGTAAATTCTAAAAGAATTCCTTGTACGTTAAAGATGCAGGAAAGCTGATTTTCAGGCTGCTGGGGGCCTGTGATATTCGGTCTTGACAGCTTTCTTCCTGTGTTATATGACCATATAACATCTAGAGGAGAGCTCAACCGAGGTTCGTATTATAAGAAACAGAAGAGGAGCAGTGTTAAAGGTTTAGGGTTAAGAGCCTGTGCTCCAGAGTTTGACTGAACTCAAATCTCAGTGCCGCCCCTTCCTGCTTCTAAATATCAGTTTCCTCATCTATACAAGGGGATGATGATATTACTATAAACGTCAAAGAGGCGAGAGCACACAAAGCACCAGCCTCATGCATGACAAACAGTCAAAAAGTTGGTTGTTTGGCTTTGCTATTCAGGGGAAAATAATCATATTATATTGGTAAAAACTGATCCTCTAGGTTCTTCAAGTCCCATCCTCTAAGGAGATCAAAATGCTTTCCTTTTTGTAATCATAGGTGTCCTTATCTTGGCAATTTGAAATCATTTGGGAAAAATGGATATACTTGGAACTCAGAACTAAGCTCAGTATGTCTTCTCAAGACAAAAACACTTTGATTTTTGATCACATGCTTGAGGTGATGTGAGCAGTGGCCTCGTGATTAGCACCCAGAGGACTGTCAATCTTCCCCTGTACCATCCACGATGGGCGTGTTCCGTCTTTGGGTCCCAGAGCGAATTTGCAGTTCTGTAGTCAGCCTTATGTGGACCTTGGGGCTGAGCTTCTGGATGGTCCCATTGGTCACACTGGGCTGCAGAGCCCGAAGGAGGAAAGGGAGGAAGACCAGCTGCAGCTGGCTCTGGGTGCAGAGTCTTGTCTTGAGGGGGCTGTTTCTGTTTCTTAATCTTCCATCTAGTGCATAGGCCTGGAGTGTCTCTGGGATCTGTAATAAACTTTCCGTCTCTCATTTCTTGTGACTACTCTTGGGGTTATCCATTCTGAATTCCAGAAACAAACAGGCCCAATTTTAGGAATTCTGGCATTTAGAATCACAGGATGTTAGAATTTGCAGAGACCTTAAAGATTATCTTCTCCAGCCTCCTCAGTTCACGGATTACAAAACTGAGCCCTAGGAAGGTCAAGTAACTTGTCAAACATTATAGAGCTAGTTACTGGAATAACTCAGATGATAGTGTATGTGGTATAACACAGGGGTTAAGATTCGTTAAGAGCATAGTTTCTGGGGCCAGCCAAACTTTATTCAAGTTACCAGTAACAATTCTTTCCCATATAAGAAATTTAGGAAAGTTAATTAACTCCTTTGTGCCTGTTTCCTCATATGTAACCATGAGCAATAATGGTGCCTATCTCACAGGTTGTTGTGAGGTTTAAATTGAGTAAAACACGTAAATAATTTTTAGAAAAATGCCTGACATTTAGTAAAACACTTAATAATATAACCTATTACCATTAATTTTAGATCATAGTTCTTTTACTCTGGGCACAAGATTTTAAGCAACCAGAGATAGTCACCAATTCCTTCTATGTAAAAACACATTCTGAATCTTAACTTTTAGCTCTTCCACTGACAACAACCTAATCTAAGCCCCATTATCAATCACCTAGATTGCTGCAGGAGCCTCTGTGATTGGCCTCCTGCTTCCTCTTTCATCCTTTGTTATAGTTATTGATTGCTGCAGCAAACTACACCTAAATGTTTGCTCACAATTTTGTGGCTCAGGAATTCAGAATTGTTTAGGAGGATGGCTTGTCTCTACTCCTTGCATTGTCACCTGGGGCAGCTTCGCTGAGGCTGGAGGGTCCACTTCTAAGATGACCCACTCACATGGCTGGCTGGTTGGTGTTGGCTCTGAGCTTACGTATGAGCTTAGCAAGGACTGTCGTGTGAGGGCCTCAGTACCTCTCCATACGGCCTTTCCTTGAGGCTACCTGGGCTTTTTCACAGCGTGGTGGCTGGGTTACACGAATGAATGTTCTAAGACATTGGAAGTGGAAACTGACAGTTTCTGACACCCCAGCCTGGAAAACTGACAAAGCATCACTTTTTACTATATTCTATTGGTCAAAACAATCACAGAGCCAGCTCAGATTCAAGGGAAGAAAAATAGAACCCACCCTTCAATAAGAGAAGTGTTAAAAAAAATTGTGACTTTCTTTAATATTTGACATCCTTCTATTGATTATTTTCAGGGTATCATAAGTGACTTAAAAAAAATGTAAATCAGATCATTAAAACTCTTCTTTGTTTATCCATCAATCTTAGGATGCAATCAAACTCTACTATGGCCTAAGAGATCCTGCACATCAGACCCTTTGTTGACTCTCTAAATTCATTTCCCCTGTCACCTTTTCAAATTGTATTCTCTTATACCCTATTTAAAGTAGCACCCTGATAAACTTTCTACACCCTTACCCTGTGTTGTGTTTTTTTTTTTCATGTGCTTATCATTACCTGATACATTATATTCTTATCTATTAATTTGTCTACCTTGGCTCCTAGAGTGTGAGTCCAGGAGGAATGGAATTTTAGTCAACCCCTTATTTCCATTACCTAGAACAGTGACTATCACATAGTTGATGCCCTGTAAATATTTGTTGAATTAATGAATGGTATGTTTTGCATTTTTTCTCTGCCAGAAAAATAGCTTCTATTTTTGTGTGCTTGATTTTTTGCCATACTGTCTCTCTTTTTCTCAAGAGGGAGTGGCATGCATATCAATCAAGTTTATTTACCTATGTAGTATAATGAGGGAAAGCAAGATGAAAGATATAATGCTTTTGGCACAAAAAAGGGGTGGAAATCAGTTGGCTAACATTAATGAGAAGTCTCACTATTAACTTAGATATTTAGGTCATGTGTATGTAAGAAGAAACAAATAATATAATCTGTACTCTCAAAGAGTTTAGAATTAGAGAAATGTCAATGAGACGATGACTCAGGGGTGGCAGAAAGTCTAAATGAAACGATTGGTGGCATTGAAATCAGATAAACTTGGACTCCTTTCTCTAGACATCGAACCACATGTCATTGTATATATGGTGGGTTTAAAACACGACTGCAAATTCTTTGTGACTCCTTCCATTGATTGGTGGGGGTCTATGTACCCTCCCCTTTAATTTGGACATACGAAGTCAGACAATTAAGTTAGCAAATTCATTCTAGAAAAAGTGGTACATACATAATTGGTAAATATCACTGTGGTCACTTTTGAAATACTCCCCTTGGGAAGCTATGCACCCACGCCAGCACCTAGTCCACCTTTCAAAGCAATTTTGGAACTCTTTCTGGTATGGCCATCAGAGCTGTCATTGTATTACGCTTGATGTCCTGAATGTCATCAAAATTTCTTCCTTTCAATATTTCCTTTATCTTTGGGTAAAGAAAGAAGTCATTGGGGGCCAGATCAGGTGAGTAGGGAGGGTATTCCAATACAGTTATTTGTTTACTGTCTAAAAATTCCCTCATGGAGAATGTCGTGTGAACTGGTGCATTGTCATGATGTAAGAGCCATGAATTGTTGGCGAAAAGTTCAGGTCATCTAACTTTTTTATGCAGCCTTTTCAGCACTTCCAAATAGTAAACTTGGTTAACTGTTCAGTTGGTACAAATTCATAATGAATAATCCCTTTAATATAAAAAATGTTTAACAACATTGTTGCAACAAGTTTGTGAAATTGTCTGAACTTGTATTCTTTTTACTTGGGTCAAAAGAGTACAGCATAAGTGATACGATGTGACCTCCAAGGCTAGGTCATACATGATCAGACAGAGTTCCCCTTTTTGGAATTGTGAACCACCATGTAAGAAGTCTGACTGCCCTGAGGCCACTGTGCTGGGGTGGCCACATGTAGACCTTCTGGTTGAGTCCTATCCCAGCTCAGGCAACAGATATGTGAGTGAAGAAGCCATCTTGGATATAGCTCCTGTAGCTATTCCAGTTCTCAGTTATCGAGTCACACTCAACCCTGAAATTCACCTCAGCCAAGGACCCAAACAAGCGGAACACAGAAGAATTATCCCCGCTCTGCCTTTTCCAAATCCCTGACCCACAGAATTCATGAGCATGATTAAATGGCTGTTGTTTCAAGTCACTATGTTTTGAGGATGGTTTGTTACACTGTGAAAGATAAGTAGAACAGAATGGAAGCCATCCAACATATCCTTTTGGTAAAGAAGCTGATCTCAGCATGTCAGTTCCCTTTTCCTTTCCTTCTAAATTTAATAGGAAGTTAGAGAAGAGGGATAGCCCTGTGAAATTTTTGGAGTGGTAGGTTTTAAGTTAGGTCTTAGAGATAGGACAATATTTCAGTAGGGAGATGAAAGGGTGTCACAGAAAGACATTCCAAGCAGAGAATGTAGGTGGGAGTAAGTATGGTTATGGCCAGAGACTTAGAGTAAGTCTTCACATGACTCACTGTTAGAAATATGCAGTGGTCAGCCCCAACTCCTTCAGATGGGAGATAAAACAGCCCAGAAGGAGGAGACTTCCTAAATAGCCACCTCCTTTATTTTATGCTGAGAACTGAAAAATGGTGATATGACGTCCCCACCAGGGCCCCGCCCTTCAGACCTAGTCCTCACCAGGCATAAGCCACTGAAATTGGAGGGATGCTGGCTCCTCATACTGTCCCCTTGCTCCTGCCTTGGTGCATTCTTTGTGCCTGCATCTCTCTGCTCCCTTCTCTGGTCTAAACCTCAGGCCTTCTTCCTACCTCACTTGCCTCCTCATCTTCATTCTTTTTGCTTACTGTTTGAGACTTTCCCATCTCTCTATGATCCAAAATACACCCCTCCTACTATTTCCTCTGTAGGAGTAGAAACAGAAAAGTAATTCTGGCACTTTCTCACACTTTTATGAAACAGGAGCACCTTTTTAAAAGGGCGAGTGTCTGAGTGTGTGTTTGTATTTACTTACCATTTATGCTCATCTCTTTATTCAGGAGAGAAATTTATATTAAAAACACTGTATTAGAAGGCAGTCTTATCAGGAGTGAGAACCATGACTTTGAGGTAAGTTATGGATCTTGTGTAAGGCAGTTCTCAAGTCTGTGTACACTGAACAAATAGTGAGTTGCTATGGAAGAAGTTTTAGATCTTAGTGTGCAAGAAATCTTTTCCACTTCAGTGGGATGTCAGAGTTCCTAGGAGAACTATCGCTACCATGTTAGACTTGAATCTGAGCACTGTATGGAGTACCCCAGCCTTCTTTTTCCCCATTAAGAGGGAACCAAGAGTCTGAGATTTCCATTGGGGCAGAATTCAGCACAACCTGATGACAGAATTTTTGATCGTGGCCTGATAAGTATTATTGCTCAGTATATTAGGACAATTTCAAGTTCTCTTCAGCTAAAATGGACATAATTTTCTCACATATTTCTCCCAACCTGACGGTTTCTATCTAGAAACAGGGCAGATAATTTTTTCTTGGTGTGTTGAATCATCATTAAAATCCCAGTAACTCTTATGTTAAAAAAACAGACTAGTGTGGTACCACTGTAAAGCAACTCTTTTTTTCTTAATAATGCTTGATTCTTCCTCTACCCTTGGAAAAAATCTTGGCTAAGCTTGGAATTTATGTTTTTTATGTTCAGATAATGAAATGTTCTCTAGTCACTTTAGCTGGAAAGAAGAAAGCTAGACTCAATTCCTTTCATTAGGTCCTTTCAGTGATCCAAAGTAGGAACCTCACTCAAAGGTAAGACTTTAGGCCTTTGCAGGTAGGGGACTGGAAGTGGGAAAGGGGAAGGGGAGGGTGGTAAATGAATGGCTTCTTCTACATTTCTCAGTGTTATATTTCTATCCTTTCTCCCCCAGTTTACTAACCCTGGTTTCATTCCTATGTCGGCAGTTTCAAGTTGGGGGATGGGTGTGAGAGGAAAGGCAAGGGGACAGGAGATGTCTTGCATGACCCAAACTATTGTGAGCTGGCACTGGAGCACTGTGGGTTAGGTGGAAGATTGAAGCTGATTCTCCTATAGAGTGCTTCAGGGTTTTTGAGGCACCCCTCCCTCAACCCCTCATCACTGAAGATCTTTTGCCTGCTGTGTTCTGTCACAAGTGAGGTACACTCTGACTGGCTCTCTGTGCTACATTCCTCGGCTCTGAGCATCTGGTGATTTATCTCCAGCACATTTCTGCTGAGGTTTCCTTGCTCCTCCAGAGGGTCCTCATATTAGTTTTCTATTGCTGTGAAACAAATGACTACAAACTTAGTGGTTTAAAACCATGTAAATTTATTATCTTAGTTTTCGTAGGTCAGAAATCCAGGCATAGTATAAGTGGGTCCTGTGCTCAGGTTCTCACTAGGCTGAAATCAAGGTGGTGGCCAGAAAAATGATCTCAAACGAGGCTAAGTATTCTTTTCTGATCTCACATTGTTGTTGGCAAAATTATTTTTTCATCTTCCAGGCCAGCAGGAGAGCATTTCTGTGACAACTTTGCTTTCTTTCAAAAGGTTATCTAATTAGGTCAGACCCACTCAGGAAATATTTCCTTTGATCAACTCAAAGGATTAGGAGCCTAACCATGAGGGCCATATACTATTGTCACATTCACAGGTCTCACCCTGTGGAGGTGATTATACAAGGGAAAGGGATTGCACAGGAATAGAGGCAATGGGGCAGGAAACTCGAGGGCTATCTTAGAATCCTGCCTACCATATCTGTCTTAGGAAGGGTATGCAATGGCTCCCCATACTCCTCACCTTTCTCTCATGTGGTCCATGTCTGAGGTTCTCTTCCTGTGGGCATGCAATTACTTTCCAGCTTGTTCTCCACTCTTCTTCCACAATCCACTTTAGCCAGTTCTAGCCTTTTACATTTCTCAGGTATGGCCCAGTTTCCATTTACTATGTCATCCAACATCCAGGAGACCTCCAACAAGCTCACAAAGCGGTCTCCTCTAAGTCACTGTCATTAGTACTGAAGTGAGAATGAAATTCCCCTCCCCCCAAAAAAAAAGTTCCTCGCTCCAATCGTCAGTTCTCCCAGCCTTATCAAATGATTTCTTTATATGTCCATGAGCGGGTGAGGGGTTTGAGGACACCTCTTTTGTAAATCCTGCTCAGGTTATTTGGTTTCTCACTTTGAAATTTGGGGGGGAATCGGCACCACTCTAGTGGGCTCGGTTCCAACTGAGACAAAAACAGTTCCATAACATTCTGGTATTTGGAGCTTATCACTGCTCACTTTTATTGGGTTCTTACTATGTGTTACAATCCAGTATGCACATAATAAAGGGACACTGAGGCTTAGAGGTTAAGCTACTTGCTCAGGACCACACAGTCGATACATATTAGAGCTGCAACTTGAACCAGGTCTGACCCCTCAACCCATGACTTATCCACTGTTTGTGCTGCCTTCCTAATATTTCTGTTCTCAACTTTCAACCCCCAAATAAAATCACTTGGGTTGCATTGGGTCCAATGACCTGGTGATAATTAGACTGTGGAATTTATTAACATGTTGGTTCCATGTCTACTTATTTGTGTTCTTGTTTGTAGAAAACTCTTGATAGATGCCGATCTAGGTAGGGCTGCTTCTTTCCTCCTGCTCTAGGAAAACAGCCTATGTTCTGATCAATTATGTTCAACAACTGACCAACTGCAGATCTGGCCCTTTGTCAACCATCAGGCTTATCAAATTGAGAGCATGAGGATCCGATTGGGACAATGGACAAAACAACCAAAGGAGCACCTTGTTCACATCTCAGGCAGTTTCTTACGGGACAGTCTCAGGGGAGCTGCAAGTGGACATTTTGAGAAATCCCATTCCATGGATGGAGAGCTGATTGTGTACTGCTGATTTGTTTGTATTCCCTCTGTCACACTTAAAGAGACCACATTGGATGTGGATATTTATCGAATATATTTCATAACCGCCTTTTTCGAAGCGTCTGGTTGCCTTATGTTGATTCAGAACACTCGCCACTCTGCCACTCAGCTGTTTTGTTGGTCACAGGCAGAGTCAATCCACCAAATAGAGCCAAACCTCAGAACTGCAGGAGACTCAGCCTTTTCTCTAAGCTGGAGTGTCTGAGTAACAATGAGCCTCCTCAAGGCATTTGAAGCAGCCAACTCTTCCTGGCTTGGGCCACGGTGGCAGAGAGCAGTAGGCTGATTGCATCTCATGTGGAAGGATTTCTGGAGTAACTTTAGCCCAATGGGGATGGAAAGTTTGGGAATGGTACCAGGATAAGAATTAAGACCAAATGTGCAGGCAGGGAGGCAGACTTTAATAGTTTATTGGTTGTTCAGCAGGATGCTGAGTGCTGTTTCCGAGCTAGAGCTTTGAAATCTTTAGGTCTATCTCAGAGTTGTCTTGTTCTTGATTAGCCACACAAGCTCTTTCTTCTGTAGCTTATTCATAGTGAAAATTTAATCTCAGGCTGCCTGCCATTGCTGTCAAATGGAATATGCTCAGGGAATGGAAATTAATTTCAATAGTTGACTAAATAAAACCCAATTAAGAAGATAAATTTGCTCCCAGGAAAACATGTGCCATACATTTCAGAACAAAGCAGAAATGACTGACTTTGGATGGTTTGGCTTTATTCCTAAATTGCCTTCTCCATATTTCTGTTCCCTAATTAGGGAAACAGCCCAGAGGAGACTAAAGGTAGAATGGGTTGCTTTTCGTAAATTTTAAAAGGTCTTAGCAGGCCTATGAATTTAAGTCCGTGGAGAGAGGAAAGTGGTGGAGAAACTTGGATGGGGTTTTGTGGTTAGGTGTGATGCAACCAGGAATAAGTGTTGGAAGTTATGTTCTCCAGATGGCTTCGTGTCTCAAACAAGACCAGAGATATCAGTCAATTCCCTTGAGCTTCGTGTGTTAAATATGTCTGGGATAGAAAACACAACTAAGAAAAGAGTCTGTGGAGGAAGAGCCAAGTTCTGGGAAATTTCTTTCTATGCAGCTGGACTTAAGCCTTTGTGAGGGATTTCTCTGGGCAACCTAGAACAAAATTGCTGGGGAGTGAACGATCACCCTTATTAAATAGAAGTCCTTTGGGGACACTATTGACACAGGAAGAGAAGCAACCTCACCTATGTTGAGAACCTACAATGTATCATGAATTTAGTATACAGATGATTGAATGAGATAGTATATAGAGTAGTTTTTTATTCCTGTTTTACAGAATGAAGACATTGAGCCAAAGAATGGTGAAAGTAAATTGTCCAGGAACTGAGTGGGAATATTTGAACTGAAGCAAATCTGAATCCCATGTTCTCTCTAATACTGCACCATTACAATAATTTCAAAATAAAAATAATAGTTAATATATCTATCTAGCACTTTTAACATTCAAAACTTTTCATGTTTACTTCCTCAATGAATGCCATAAGGAGAAGCTGGGTGATTTGCCAGAGCCCTGGGGGTCTGGTGATTATTTCAGGGAATTGTTCTTCTGTTTTTACCTTATTTGGGAAGTCTGAAGACTAGCCACTTAAGTTGTCAGAGTCCTGTGTGTCAATTTCTTGTATCAGCTCTGACTCAAGCTAGTGTAATATTGTCCTTGAAGAAGTAACATGGTAAACATTTATTGGACTCATCCCTTTTCTTGCAAAAGAGGCTGTGTTTCTCTGACATGTCTTTTCCCTTGTAGATCTTCATTCTGGTCATCGTGTTACCTAGAAAGAGGTCGGACTGTTGCTTAGGGCTGTCATATCTGGCTGTATAGTTTGTACACTGTGCACGTAGATGTTGATGTGTGTGGTGCCGCTGGAGTTGTGCTAAATGGTGGCACTGGCCCCGTAGCTGACTCCTCACATTCTGACAGCGAGCTGCCAAGAAAGGGCAGTGGCTGGGTGTTTTGGGAACACATTATCCATCTTAGATCTCACTGCTTCAGGCTGCCCTTCTACCCAACACATTTATCAATCCCCCAATTCTTATAGATTTAGGGTTGTTCTGGGCTCCGTGGTGATGAACAGATATGCTTTACCTCCTGAAGAACCTGGCTATGACAACCTAGTTCTAAAACAAGAAAGGAATCTTCAAACTCAATGTCTCACTTTGGCCAGGTAATAGTAATGATTCTGTCATCCATCCATCCGTCCATCCATCCATCCATCCATCCATCCATCCATCCATCCATCCACAAAGAAAGTGGATTAATTTGTCCTTAGGACTACCTGATTATAAGAGCATTCAGCCCTTCCCCTTTACTAATCTTGTTTCAGTCTGCAACTACACTTGTTTATGTTTAACTCTTTTGAATAAATATTGGCAAGACTTTTATGGGCTTGCTTATACTGACTTGTTGATGTAAAATGGTATAAAATTGTGATGGACCTTTGAAATTCTCAAGGCCAATATTTGCATTTCCAGGAAATTTGAAAACAGGTGGGGCAAAGAAGAGGCTTTTGTGTCCAAATTTCTCCTCTATACTTAGCTCTTTTCTCATTTGATTTCCAAGTAATAACATCAAGGATGGCTGGTGACTTTGTGTGTTTAGATTAAAAACAGTATCACCATGTTAATAATCACTGTTGGTTGACAGCAGATTAGGCTGTTTTATCATTAAGGATGAATCTGTGCAGGCCTTAAAGTTTATGAAATATAGACTTTTCTCTTCTGGAAAGTATTAAAAATAAAACAACTTGGGTTTATAGGCTTGAAAGATCTTAGTCTGCTAAGAAGTGACAATCTATCTGTAATCAAAAGGCAATAATTGTTCCATGAGTCAATAGACACATTTATGCCTTTATGAATAAGGAACAGAGAGATTTAATTTATTAAAGGCTAAATGCAAGTAAATATTCTTGCATGATAGCTTTTACAGGGCTTGGCTGCCCATGGTTCTGGAAGCTGAATGCATTGCTATTTATTTGCAGGAGATAGTAAGAATTGGTCTTATATTTTTTAACCTAAACTGAGAGAGAGAAGAAGAGAGGAAGAGAGAGAGATGAAGAGAGAGAGAGAAACTAAACCACTAGTATAAGTGCTCGTTATGTTCATCTTACTTTGTGAGCTGACTTAAGTTTATATTGGAAAATGGGCTATAGAAGAATTCAGTTTGGGGTTTTGTTGGTCAAAGATTGACCCAGAGCTTTCATTTCCCTTTGCTGGAATTCCATCTTCTATAATGTCCTTGCTGTGTATATTGCAACAGGTCCCTTTCTCTGTGGGTCTCTTCAAGTTTACTATAACCCAAAATGACAACTTCTTCAGTGCCTGGTTGGGGCAGCAGGGCCAGACCAAAATAGTCAACTCCTAGGTGTATGATTTTTTACCTTTTTTGAAATTGCAAACACCAGGTCTTTTGACTTCACAGCACCCACCCACTCCTCTTAAAAGTGCTGTGTGGCACTTTTAAAATTAAAGTGAATTAACACTGTTGTTTTCAGAATTTGGGACATTGTAAAACTGGGGCTGGAATTTATTGTTCTAAAGGTTCTGGGAATCATAGCCCCTTACGTTGATTGCGTTCTTACCTGTGTGCCTACACTGGAAAAAGCTATTTACATCCTTATATACTCTACAACCCTAAGATAAACTTGAGGCAGATAGAGGTGAGGTCAATTGCCAAGGTCACCCAGAAGGTAGTTGTGGTAGAGGGTAAATCTGACTTAGAGAAGAATGAATCCAGTCCTACTTCAGGCAGAGAGATGAAGCTCTTGTTGTGTGTGAGGCCCATAAAAGAGGTCATTTCATGGTCTCTTACAGAGGCTTTTTGGGAGGTCAGATAATATGCTATCACTGGAAGTTCTTTTTTCCTAATATCATTAGGCCTGCTGGGAGCAAGCGCAGTTACTGCAACAATATTTTTGGAAGGAATGGAAAGCATTGGACTCATCAAGAAAGTGTTCATTGTTTTGCAGTTATGCTAAACACAAGGGCACGACCAAATGGAAGGCTGATTCTCTAAAGACTTCTGGGTAGATTACAATGTGTCAATGAGGCCGACTGACAGTATATTCCAAGCTTAGAACTTCCTCAAACAGCAGCTCCTGTTGGAAAAGTACATCATTCAGTGCAATCATTCATGAGTTAATAACCAAATCCTGCAGCCTGATCACATCCCTGAAATGTGGCTGAATTTCCCAGCTGGGCATTGTGTAGGCTATTCTCCTGGCTTGGAGCAGCATGAATGGAGACAGTTCTGAGATCAAATGTCACACAATTGTTCAACCCACTGCAATAAGAATTTCCTGAGTGCCTACTCCGAGCAGAGATGCAAGACAGGGATTGCAAAGACAAGACTTGGAAGGGGGTTATGATCTAGCCTGGGTTTGAGACACATATATAAATAACACTTGCAAGGAAAGAAACATCGCAATTTAATGATCAGGCTTGTCTAGCATCTAAATCATCCCTCTTGAATGTTGAATTCATAGCTGGTGATTCATTAGCTGTGGAGAAAGAGATGGTGCTTATGTGGATACTTTCCTTTTAATCCAATCATTTGTTTATTTAATTGATGGTGGCTCTTTTCCTCAGAAGTTTGTAGCAGATCAAAATATTAGTGTTGTCAGATGATCAACTATCTTGCCTTCACTTTGCTGTTGTTGCTATTACAGGCATTTGTTTTTCCAGCCCGTTTGATCCTGTCACTGTCCTGTTTAACACCTTCAAGGTCTGCCACTGTTCTTAGGATAAAGTCCAAAAATGCCAATGTAATCACCACCAACTTCTCTGTTTGCTTGGCATACTCACCTTCTTTCATGTATCAAATACTCTTTCGTATTAAATACTACAAATAGACTGCTGACTAAGTGCCAGGCACTGTTCTAAATGTTTTCTATCAGTTAACTCCTTTAAGCTCCATAACGATCCTGTGGGGTGTTATTATGTTCCTCATTCCACTTTCCAGATGGGGGAAGTATAGTACAAATAACTTGCTTACGGCCAGGTAGCAAGTAGTGGGCAGAACCACATGGGCTTTGTAGCATGACACAAGCAGCCTGGGTCAAGCCTGCTCTCTCAGCCACTGCTCTGCACTGATTCTGTCAGGGCGCTGACATCCCCTTACTCACCTCAGGGACTTCACAAATAAGTTCCTTCTGCTTGCAATTAAATGCGCTGCCTCCATCACCACTCCTTTCTGCTCCTCTTCTGCCTACCTCTTGCATCACTCCTTTAGTTCTCGGTTTAAATAGCAGTTTTCCTTAACCGTTACCCCCAACCTGAGTTTCAGACCATATTACTCACTCCAAGAGTATCCTGTGTTTTTCTCTTACGGCATGAAACACATTGGTGATTAAATAATGATTTGATGAGAAACAGAAACTCATAGACACAGACAATAGTTTAGTGGTTACCAGAGGGTAAGGGGGGTGGGGGGTGGGAGAAGAGGGTAAGGGGGATCAAATATATGGTGATGAAAGGAGAACTGACTCTGGGTGGTGAACACACAATGGGATTTATAGATGATGTAATACAGAATTGTACACCTGAAATCTATGTAATTTTACTAACTATTGTCACCCCAATAAATTTAAAAAAAATAATGATTTGAACAGTGAAGATATGTTTTATTTCCACTAGCTCATCATGTAATTTGAAGGTAGGGACCATGTGTGTCTGTGTCCTCGGCACCTGGCCCAGTACCTAACCTGTTGTAGGCTCCAATTCATGTATACTCCATTGAAGGAGTTAAAGAGGCCATCAGCCTGAGATGGAGAAGCAGGGAGGCTCTGGGATGAACAGAGATGCCCGGAAGGCAGAGGCCTGGCTGCGGGTCCTTCCTTCCTTCCTGACTGGCTGAGCAGCATTGGACAAGTGCCTTACCCTGCTTGCCTCCCTTTCCTCATTTGTAAACTAGGATCCCAAACAGCTATGCATCCACCCTAAACGGTGTTATGAGGACCAAATGAAAAGGGAGGAGAGGACTCATGAGGCCACTCTGTCCTACTGCCGTATTTGATTCCATTTGCTTTCCGAAGCCTGTTCATATGAAAGTTGCATAAGGAAAATAAATCTCATCAAGGCAGTCTGATCAAGCTTCTGATCCAACTTCTAATTTATAGGAAATACCTGGAACAGAGGAACCTGTTGAACTTCATCATGAGTATACAGCAAGAAAGATCCAGACTGTGGGAAATTCTCTGGCTCAAATGACCTGGCGCCTTCAACAGGTGAATTGTGAGGAAAAGAAAGAGGTGGTGATGGTAGTGGTAGTAACTGTAGATTAAAGTGTCTTAAAACATGTACCAAGTTTTAAAAACCTGAGCCATATAAAATTAGCATCCAGGGATGCAAACCTATCCGAATACAAGAAGATTACCATAAAATTTAGGATAGTGGTTATGCATTTGGGGAGAGAATACATGAAAGGACATCTGGGTGGTTGGCAATATTCTATTTCTTTTGACCTGAGTGGTGGTACAAGAGTTTTTGTCTTATAATAATTCATTATACTATACATTTGTCTGTGGAATTTTCTGCATCTCTGCTCTATTTTTCAATAAAATGATTTAAAAATAAACTAAAACAATACAAACAAATAATCCAACCATTGAATAAATATAAATATATAGAGCTGTAAATATAAAATAAAAGAGATGGTTGAAAACTCACAAATATCAGTAAGTATCTACACAGATGATAGTCTAAATCAGGAGTGGGCACATTTCTGCTAGGCCTGGAGAAAATTTACTTTCGGCCTCGTGGGCCATGAGGTCTCTGTTTTAACTATTCAACTCTGCCATTGTATGTAAAAGCAGCCTTAGACAACATATAAACAAATGGGCAGGGCTATGTTCCAATAAAACTTAATTTACAAAACCAGTCTGAGGACTGGAGTTGGCCTAAGGGTGCTAGTTTCATGACCCCTAATTTCAAATTTTCAATCAAAATACTGTCTGGCATGTCTTCTCAGTTCTATTAGATGACAATCAGCCTAGACTATACCTAAAACTTCCTTCAAGCAAGTTACTAGAAGGGGCCGCCCACGTATTCTAATGATACTTTATCTTTCAAAATGCTTTGAAAATTTTATCTTTGGGACATGCCTTCAGAGATGAGGCAGCAGCAGTAGCATGCCTGCGCCTTTGAAATTGAATTTGAATTTGGGGGAAAACCTGTACTAGTCATTCAGAGCCAGAGTTGATGAATAAGACGGGTGATCAAATTAGGTGAAGGCGTTTTTTTGGTCAGAAACATTTTTGGAGAAAACTCATTGTAAAGGAGAGCCCATAATAGGCTACTGTTCCCTCCCTTCGATGGGGCAGACACTGTCATATCCTTCAAATAGTTTCATGTGAAATCTGAAAGTCAATCTGGCTTTAGGGATGAATTTCCCTTCAAATAATGCCACTGATATCAGTGACACAAATTCAACATCATCTGTATTTGCTATTGGGGCATTTGTTTTGTTTTGTTTTGTTTTTGAAGGGCTCTTAGGTTTTCCTACTGGAGATTTTTGTGATTTATTTTCTGGTTATGCTGGAAACTCAATGTTTCATGATTATCTCTTACTGTCCTTAAGGACAAGGTGATGTTATTCATTTTCCCTGATTGATGAAAAGATGCTGTCATCTCTGACTAGTCCCACTAATAGGTGGTACAATCTTCACAAAAAATTAACTCATTTCCCCCCCACCCCCCACTGTACCTATTTCTTTATTTACTTTCACCTATTCAGCCCAAATTCTCATGTTCAGCCTGTATTTGAGTAAGCCCAAATTTTACCTTTTAACCATTTTTCAGAAGTCCTATGGACAGATAAGTTAGATCAATATCATTACATCTTCCCTGTAAAAATCTCTTTATTTTGATATTATTTCACCCCCATGACATTTTTTTGACAAGTTGTACTGATTCACTTTAAGATTTACTTAATTTCATCCCATAGTTGACATTGATATCTTTCATTTAAAAATCCAAATATGCAAGTATATGTACCACAACAATTTTGCCAGGCAGCTATGTGTTACTTTGAGAGTGCATCTCTAAACTAAAAGAAATTGCAGCACATCCTTGACATAATTCTTCCTTCTTTACTTTCAGAAGCATTATGAAATAAACATTCTCAGTACTGCAGAGAGTCCCATGTTATATACTGCATCATGATGGAAAGAACTTGCCATAATTAGCCTTAAACGAAAACTCACATGAGAAATGAAGATGAATTTAAGTATTTGAAGAGCTGGTCATATGGAAAGTGATTAGATTTGTTTTATAAACCTTAATTCATGGGTAGAAATGATAGCACCAAAGTTCTTGAGTTCTGATAGAGTTAACGCTTGTTTGACTCCCCATTAGTAGATCAATTGCAAAAATGATCCCAGGTCTTCATGGCTTCCTGCTTTTACACCCTTTGCCATGTGACTTTTCCGACCCTCCCATCAAGATGTGGATTCTATTATCTCATCTCTTTTTTTCCTGAGCTGGACTTGTTCTGGCTTTGACTAATAGAAAGCAGTGGAAGTGACAGTGTGCAACTTCTGGGACTAGACCCGATGAAGCATTACATGCTTTCTCTTTTTCCCTCGATCCCCTGTAAGTATCTGCTGGAGGATGAAGGGTACGTGGTCCAGTCACTCTGTTGTCCTAGCCAATGGTCAGTCGATTGCCAGACATGTGAATTAGGCCACCTTAGACTTGTTTAACCAACCAACCCATCAGCTGTCCAGACACAGGAGTGAGGCTGTCTCAGATCAGTAGGCCCACCCAGCAGACCTGTGGACTTCCAATCAATAATAATTGCTTATTGTTTTTTTAAGCCACTGATTTTTGGGGTTGTTTGTTACAGACTAATAGTTAACAAATATACTACTAATTCTATGATCTAACACAAATGCCTAGCTGCCACGATGTAAGCTGTTAATACATATATTTTTGAGTAAAGGCATACATGAAAGAATAACTATGGATCACTTACTGAAAAGAGCTATCCAACTCTTCAGGAGAGTGTGTTTTCAACATGGTCCATGTAATAGCCTGTCATTTTTTTTTTGGATCGTAATTCTAGCATCCATTTTTCAATTATCCTCTCCCCACCCCATTCCAAATGCAATTTTAGTGTGCAAGTATCTGTATACACAAATACCACACTATCACTATTCAGTCTCCTCTTAAAAATATGTCCACAAGGCCCTGCAATGGTGGTGAGCATTAGAATTACAAGCAGGTGGGCTGGGCTGGTGGAAGGATCAGTGAATGAAAATTAGGAGAGCTGGAATCTTGTTCCAGCTCTTGTAATAACTGTGCAATATTGTGCAGGCATTTTCATTTTAACAGTATTAACATTTCAAAATTTTCTTCCAGTTTCATATAACTTCTATTTATAAAATTGAAAAAGATACTATTTGCCTAGTATATAACATGAAAATTTTATGAAAATATAAAGACATAACAGATGAGATATATTTTTTATCAAAGCCAGTATGTTTCTATTCCATTTATTTTGTTTAAATACCAGCTACTATTAGCTGAGACCAATGTTGTTATGTGGGCAAGCATACTGTCGATTTCAATTATAATAACTTAATTATTATAATTTCTGTTTATGTGGGTTATGTTCCCTCAGGACCTTGTGCAACTTTGCTGTTGTCATTGTCGTTTTTGTTTTTGTCACAAGCTCTTACTGAAACCACTTTATATTTCTATATAAATTTTTGTTTTAAATGAAATATTAGTGAGAAAAGTAATCATCTGTTCTGCAGTTCAAAAAATATTTCTTTATATCTTACTCTATGTGTCATTTTCTTAAAGTGCTCTGTAATGTCATTAGACCTAAGTGCTTTAACAAAAAGTTTTATTTTAACAAATTATTGATTGGAGAATTGATCATCTGAATCTTAGGTTTTGCTGTCAAACCGCCTTTTACAAAGGTACCACCTCTCATTGGGGGCGTTCCACTAGTGCTGGCAATATGACCCCTACAAATAACTTCTTGAGCACCAGACTCAAGAATCTTAATCTATAAAGTGAAAGCTGTGAGCATCATAGGACCTATGATTATGAACACTTTTCTATAGACAGGTTCCCTGACTGTCCCGCTTAGATTACACAAACTGCCACGTAGATTTATTTTGCTGCAGTGTTTACAGAACCTTAGAAGAAAAGGAAAATTCCTTGAACGTGTTCATGAGTTAATTTTTTAATTGATATTAATTCATGAAACTGAGTTTTAGCTTGAGCAGTGGGGGTGGGGAGCACTGTCTTCAGGGCATCTGATGTTGGTTAATTAAGCTTATCATTTGCAAAAATAAGTCTGGCTTGCTCACTGAACTCTGATTGCTTTTCTACATAATTTTATGCCAGCACCAGGCCTCAAATTGACACCTCTCTCCATATTTCATTCTTCTTTCGTGTTCATTCTGAGCTTTCAGCCATAATGAACCACCTTGGCCCACAGCCCAATTTCAACAAACATGACTTGGAGGAAATTTTACAGCAGTTTATACCCTTGTGCTAGAGGAAGGAGGTGATGTAAGGTTTCTTTGGATGCCCCATGATAATTCCTGCATGGCAACTGACTACCGTGGCCAGGAGACCTCCAAGCAGCATTGCCTTACATGTCATCCTTTCAGAGGCTCCCAGAACACTGAGCTCCACTCCCCTTCCAAAAGGAGTGTGCTTTGTTCTTCCCAGGTCTGGAGTTGTCATGGGGAGTAGGGACACGGGAGAAACAGAAGGCAAAGAGCAGAGCCCACATTTCTTCTCCCAAGTTCCTAAGAAAGCTGTGATTTCATTGATATTAGAAGAAAGGATTAAAATACAGATCAGTCATTTTCTGCTAAGTGGGTCAAAAAAGCGTATATAGGATTATTTATTCATGGGTACAAAGAAGCCATCTAAATATTTTAAACACAAATTAAAATTTTAAAAATGCATGAAAAGAGATTACTGTGTTTAAACTAACCTTAACTCATATGTATTCACAGGTATAAACCTGCTTTTGAGAATAAATGGTGCCATTATCTTTCTATAAGTTTGCCCTTCCTAATGAAATTATAAATACAAAGGCAGTTTTGTGGATATATGAGGTGTTCTATTTTACTTCACTATGAACTTCCATATAATTTTGCTTTTGATTCACATGCTGAGCAATTTTAAGAAAATCGGTACAGTCATCATTAGGGCGGTTTAGGAGAAGTCCATGGTGCACACCTAATGTAATTGGAGGGCGGCGGGGCCTGCAAGACACTTATAGCCAAAATTCTTCCATCTGCCAACCTTGCTATGGTGAGAAGCATGGCCTTGGTGGGTACTTATTTTTGGGGTAAAGAACAAAATGTACCAGTGTGAATTTTAACAGGGGAGAGACAGGTTAAGGCAACCATAGCACAGATAGCTCATTGTAATGTAAGGAGCTCTGAGCTTAGAATCAAGCAATGGGGTTTGAATCCTGGTTCTACTGCTTACTAACCAAGTAATCGTGGACATATTATGCATCTTTATAGTCTAAGGTTCATCATCATAAGATGGCCATGTTCTCCCATATCTGTAGGCATTTAGAGATTACGGTATGTGATCAAACAATATGGTGACTGTTTAAATTTTGAAAAATGTATTACAATAAAAGACATATTGCCATTAATCTCCTTCAAAATACTCCTCTCACTTCAAACACACTTATCTCATTGTTCTTGCCACTTTCTGAAGCAGTTCTGGAAGTCCTCTTTTGTGAGTGTCTTTAGTTGTGCTGTCATGGCTGCCTTGATGTCCTGATTCATTTTGACTTTGGGGAAGAGCCAGAAGTTGTATGGTTCCAGATCTGGTGAATAAGGTAGATGAGGACACACCAAAATGTTTTTATTTGAAATTGCTATACCAGAAGCGATGTGTGACACAGAACATTTTCATGATGGAGGATGATTTGTGGCACACTTTAAAACACACCTTCTCTCAACCGTAGCTCACACCTGACTGACTGTACCAAACAACTTGAAACTTGTCACACACTGTTACAAAGTTTTGCAGGGCTGCTTCCCATATTGAAGATCCTGCCTTTCCGTTGGATGGCACTTGGCAGCAGCATTCACCATATTTTGTCATCACAACTGGAAAGTCTCCGTGTCATACATCACTTCTGGTAAGGTAATTTCTGTCAAATAAAAACATTATGGTGTGTCCTCATCCACCTTATTCACCAGATCTGGCACCATGCGACTTCTGACTCTTCCCCAAAGTCAAAACGACCGTGAAAGGTAAATGTTTTGAATCAATTCAGGACATCAAGACAGCCACGACAGGGCAACTAAAGACACTCACGAAAGAAGACTTCCAGAACTGCTTCAGAAAGTGGCAAGAACCATAGGATAATTGTGTTTCAATCAAGGGGGAGTATTTGAGGGGGATTAATGGCAATATGTCTTTTACTGTAATACATTTTTTAAAAAATTTAAACATTCACCACATTTTTTGATCACACCTCATAAGTCAGGTGTATACAGCACATAGAAAGTACTTAGCAAGTGTTCCCTTTCCCTTCAGAGAGCAGAACTCATGTGGAATGAGCCCAAATCAGCAAGTTGTTTTATGAACAAAGAGGTCAGGGGATCAGGAAGACGGTGGCACAAAGAAGCCTTTCTCTATCAGTGGAACTTCACTTGGGGCAGACCTGACCATGGGATAACCAGGACAGAAGCTCTGGTTACATATGATCCATCCCTGCAAACCAACTCCCTGGGTTAAGGAAAAGGCTGCAGCCAGAGAAGTACTGGTAGCCGTGTAAACAGACTTCGCTTACTTATCTCTTAATGATGCCTCAGGTAGACTCTGGTGATGGCCTATATTTCTTATAGCTCATCATTCCCAAAACATGGAAATAATGCCAGAAGTTGTATCATCAAATATCTTCTAAAAATCTATTAAGGAAATAGTAATGCAATTTGCACAATGTTAATTTATACTTCTCTACCCCTGTGATTCTCCAAAGGCTTACGTCCTTTTTAAAATGCCTGCTTTTTCCCCTTCTTAGGCTGCAAAAACTCTAAGTGATGTAATATGCTATTCCTTTGGCTTCTCTCCAGTCTATAGAGAGAGAACTCAGTCAACATTGGCAATTTCCTGCCTGCCTGCCAGCTACCTCTGGGAGGCAAAGATTCGAAAGCCAGGTGCTTTTTGTTTTCTTTTATGTTTCTTTTCCATTATCTTTCTCTTTAATATATGTTTGTGTGGACACACACACACACACACACACACACACACACACACACACCCTACTGGTTCCAGTCACTGGGATGGACATTAGAGGAAAAGACAATAAAGAAAAAGACAATTCCTGTCCTCGAGCAGCTAGTGTTATTGGTGAGATATATTTTAAAAATGCTAACAATTTTAGGACATTGTGTGTGCAGGATGCTTTGGGAGTCTGTGAAGAGGTATGCAAGTCACTCTGTTTTTTTCTAGAAGAGCTACCTGAATGGGAGGATGCTGGAGTAGAATCCTTAAGGACCAATGTGCGTTGCCTAGGAAAAAAAGGAAACAGCCTGTGCAAAGACACAGAGAAGAAGTGAGAACAATTTTGTTTTGTTTTTTTTGCCTCCAAGAACTATTCATTGATAAGAAGTGTAGGATGATGACAGGGAGGCTTGAGGGGTATTCAGCAGCTCCCTGCAATAGGCCCTAGGAGTCTTGTTCAGCTTTAGACTCTACTCTGAATAATATGGGGTTGATGTGTGATGGTGATGGTGCAATGCAGGGCAGATTAATGAGGATGTTGAACAGGAAATGACATAATCAAAGTATGTGTAGTTGCACAGATGAGGGTCTGAACTATGACAGTGGTGGTACAGGTTGAAATGGGAAAACTGTTATTAGGCTTTGAAAAGATGTTCCCCTGACAGAGATAAAGACCTGCAAACACAGTATACGTCTAGAAGCACATCAATGTGAGAGTCATTTTAGCCCTCCTAGAGTAACGGCACCACCATTCTCACGAAGAGGGCAGTATTTGCCAGGAGGCTGAAGACAGCCATTCCTCAATATTTACAATAGCATTCATTTATTCACTCATTCACTCCTTCATTCATTCATAAAATACTCATTTAAAGAGCCGCAGTATTTTAGACTGTATAATACATTCTTCAAAGTATTTTGTTAAAACTGTTGCATATTTATAGTGTTTTTCTTTAGCTAAATTCTTTAAACTCAAGGCCCATTTGCAGATTCTTTCATTTGCCTGCTATATTCATTCTTGCATCCAGCACCTAGGTAGTCTGGCATGGAGTAGGCTTGTAACAAATGTTAGCTGAATGAATTGGGTATTAAACAGAACCCTGCTCTGCAATGGGAAAGCCAAAGGAGAATGACCGAGGGAGAAGAGAAGCAGAGAGCCCCATACTACCTTTATCATTTCTTCTCTCAGAAGCGCACAGTGGCCTCTTCCTCCCTCCCTCTACTAACCCTAGAGAGAGGGAATGGCAGGAGGAAATCAACAGGGCCTCCAGGCACCGTGGACTATAGGTGTGTCTAATTATAGTAAACCTTAAGGGAGGTAATCATTAACAATTAAGTAATAACTGAGGAGTGGTCTGGGAAAGTGGCAATGAAATATACATGTATCCAGAGAATTGACTTTGTTGAATAGAGATCTAAGCTAGGACATTTCTCTTATAGAAATAGAAGAAATGTGATTTTTAATCTTGAGTGTTTCCTTCCTTTTTTTTCTTTCCTTCCTTTCTCCTAGCTGTGTCTTAATGTTTATATAGTTTATCCCAGAGGATAAACTGAACACATGATATCCTCATCCTTGGGTTTGGGGAGTTATGTAAACTATTTGCATTTCTGTGGATTTAGTGGAGGCACATTCTTGTGCTATCAATGTAGGTCTGTCTTCTGCTTGAAGGTGAGATCAGAGGCCATGAAGAAAGCTACTCTGAAACCTGGTTTCTTGGAAAGGCTGAAGAAACTTTTCTGGACAGGCAAAAAGTTTAATCTAAGGAGAACCCTAGAAAGAAAAAAATTTTGAAGCATGTGGGCTCCACTAGCAACCCTCTCTTGCACTTTTCCATCCCAAACTTTCTCCATTATCTATACAAATCAGGGTCATGAATTTTAAGAATTCCTGTATTCCTGGATTCATTTTCAGTTCTCCTTCTAAGGTAATAATCATAATTTTGAATGAGGAAAGAAAATCAGAAAAGGTATCATCTACCGTGTTTCCCTGAAAATAAGACCTAGCCTGACAATCAGCTCTAATGTGTCTTTTGGAGCAAAAATTAATGTATACTGTATACTGTAATATAAGACCCGGTATAATGTAATATGATTAATATAATATAATATAATATAATATAATATAATATAATATAATATAATATAATATAATATAATACCAGGTCTTATATTAATTTTTGCTCCAAAAGACTCATTAGAGCTGATTGTCCAGCTAGGTCTTATTTTTGGGGAAACATGGTAGCTCCAGAGATACTGCCAAAGACTGAGTTTTCTCAAATATGGCTCAAGAAAGCAAAAGAACAAGAGGCAGAATACACACCAAAAACACTAGGAAGAGTAAAGGGTAAAGTAAATGAGCAAGGAGACTCACCAATCTAATTAAAGAAGCTTAAACTGAAATTTGAGGGGGAGGAGAAAAAAAGCCTTATAAACTAGATATTAGGAAGACAGCCAGCGTGGCACAGAAAGAACAGTGACGAGGGAGGTGCCCAGTAATTTACCGAAGAAAATAACAGGGGAGATGTTTGAGAACTATATTTATGATCTCAGATTGTATACAGATTATAAGTAATAAATAAAGTCAACCTGGAATTTTAGCACTAGGAAGCAGATCCAATCACATAGAAAACACTGAGACTTTATGGGCTAGAATTTAGAACAGCATGCAAAGGTTTGCCTTGTTCAAAGAAAACTGATGAAATAAAAATGATGGGCATGCCCCAAAGCCTTAGCTATTTATGGACATCCACAAAATTGAAGTGTAAATGCAGTAGAGACCATTACTGAACATAAAAGGAGAGATAACACAAATGATTTGGGGGTGAGGGCATACTGTAAGTTACCTGCCCAGGAGAAAAATGCAAATGCTGATGTGATAACTGAAACAAAGTCCAAATGTGATCGTATCAGGGTCAAGTTCCACCATCCAGAAGCCTGTTGACCTTTCCTTCTGCTAAAAGCTGAGAATTTGATATATCGCCTCAGGGACAGTATCATTTATTGGAAGTCATAAACTACAGAACTATGAACCAGCTGCTGATCCCTTGGAAAAATCTGAGAAACTTCAATACAATAAAAAAAATAAAAATAAAAATAAAAATAAAAAAAATTAAGTGCCTGAAAAATGAGCCAGGCATTTGAGGAGTATACACAGATGAGTAAGACCGACATTAAGCTTGCTTTCTAGTGGAAGATACAGATGTTAAATAACTGATTGCATGATTCCTTATTTAAATTGTAATTGTTAGATACATTACAAAAGAGAAGAAAAAGGTGAGGTTAGACAAAATAGGGTGACCCACTGTAGTTGGGGGTGGGGGAAGGATGCTTTATGAAAGACTTCCTAGGGGAAATAACATTTATGCTGCTACTGGAAGAATTTACTCAGCAAGAAAGTGCTGAGATGGGACACAGAAAGGAGGTTGGGTCTGCATGAAGGGTGAGGATGGAGGAGGAGAGTGTGGGAGACGAGGCTCCATCATGGGTTTCCGAGCGTACATTATTCCAGATTAATCTCTTTAAAGGAATGAAGTTACAAGGTCATGTCAACTATAGAAGCTGTCTCTGGGGGCATTCCACAGACCTCTTTTTTTGTGGAAATGGGATAGGGCAAGAATTATTCTGACTGACAAACAAACAAATGAAGAAACAAAAACTCATAGACAGACAATAGTTTAGTGGTTACCAGAGGGTAAGGCGGGAGAGGGGTGGTAGATGAGGGTAAAGGGGATCAAATATTTGGTGATGGAAGGAGAACTGACTCTGGGTGGTGAACACACAATGCGAAATATAGATGATGTAATACAGAATTGTACACCTGAAATCTATGTAACTTTACTAACAATTGTCACTCTAATAAACTTCAATTTAAAAAAATAATAATTATTCTGAGTGGCTCCAAAGGGCAGAGCTAAGACTCAAGTATACATGTTACAAAGATACGCGGTGTATTGACAGGTCCTTCTAGTACTAGAGCTCTAGAGCTATGCAGGATGGAAAGACCTGTCTGAGAGAACAGATCTGCTTTCCTTGAATTCATGCAAGTGTCAGGTGGAGGCCAGTGAGCACCTTTCAGGTGTATCTCGTCAGATGGGAGTCCCTGCATTTGGGAAGTTGGAAAAACTACAGTAATACTCACTTTTTGAGTCCCTAATCTGTGGTTGGCATTGCTTGTTTAGGTGCCAGGAGTTTAGAGGTGATACTGAGCACCCCCTCATGTCAAGTGGCAGGGGAGAACACAAAGAAATGGGGAAAATGTTCTCGCATGTGCTGTGCTTTTAACTTAAGATGATCTCTTGTCCAACCCAACTCTATTGCCCTGGCCCTTGATCTCTGTTGCAATTCTGTTCTTCATCCTGTGCCAGCCCCTTGGACAAAGGCAGCTTTGGTTTTTTACTCTAGGCCATACCTCTGGACACATGCATCCTTCTTTTTTTACTCCTAGTTCCTATAACTGCTCGTACCCAATCAGCCTCCCACCACCCCGGCTTCCCTGAAGGCCCACTCCTCATCATCATTCCACTGGGGAGGGATGGCCCGTAAGTACTCACAGGATAATATGAGCACTGGGGTGTCCTCCAGGCTGCCAAGGGAGGTGAAGCACTAGAATTGAACAGGAGTCCTTCAGTGGAAGAAGGGCTGGGAGGGAATTTCAGGCTGGACAGCAACTCAGAGGGCTCTAATGCATCCTATCTACCCAGAAATAAATTGCTCACTCTTCAGGTGGAGAAGTGGAAGAGCATTACTAAGCTGGGTGTCAGAAATCAAAACTGGTGATGCGTCCTTGTTGCCTCTACATATCTCAGACCCTGGTTTACTATCGGGGCATAAATATACCTGCCATCCTCGCTTCAACAGGACAGAATTCAGAAAATGAAGTGAGTTGGGACTGCGATTTTGTTTCTCGGAAGGGAACCACAGAGAGAGACATTTTTGTCTAAAGTAATCCATTGAGTGACCATTAACTAGAGTTCCATTGTGGTGCACATTAGATGCACATTATTGATTTAATTAAACAAACTCTTGGTGGAAAGGCCACTTGGGTAAGAGAATTATTTGTAAAGCTGGACGCCAAAATTGCTATACCCTGCTTTGTATGGATAGTCTTGGAGAGAGCAAGCTTCTCCTTCCCGCTGCCCTGGCCTGGGCGATCTAGGAGTGTGATTCTTAGCGATTCTTAGTGTGATTCTCTGCTCAGCCTCCCAATTAGACGCTGCCAGCTGGGCCTAATTGAAGAGAATAATATTCTCTGAGGTGAACCTATGTAATTTTTCTCTTTGGAGTCTTTTACTTTACACTTATCTTTGGCAAATGTTTTCATATCTGAATTGTCAAACTGAAAGGAGTGAAGAAAGGAAGTGCTATTAAGGTGCCATTTACAGCCAAGGATTGAAGAGTGAAAGTAGGCTCCTGGGACTGAGAGCAGAATACTGGCACTTGGAATGTTTGTGCCACACAGATTGATGTTGCTCCGCTTCGCCAGTCAAATGAGATATTTCAGAAAGCACGTGGGGTGGGAGCCCACTTCTCTTCAAACATGTGTGTGCCCATGGATGGACAGACTGACCTTGTTGGGGCTCCCAAATACTAGTGCAAAGTAGCAGACGCTCCTCTGGGCAGATCTGGAACAGAAAGAAGACCAGTAACCTTATGGGTCTTGAAAAGAGGTTTGGCTACAGGCTAAGAAACCTGCGTTCTTTCCCTGCAGCGGCAGCCATGATTAGCCATGTGACTTCAGGTCATTTACTCAGTCTCATAGATTAATCACCTATAAAATGTGGTGGATCGACCCATCAAGACCCTTTTTGCTGGGATATTCTAGAATTCTATGTATGACTTTGCTTCCAGATATCTTATAGTAGCTTTGGGCTAAATCTACTTCAGAAAGTTGACTTGGTGTAAAATGAAGTTCAGGACTCTATAGATAATAATTTCCAAATAATCACTCCCAGAATCGGGGTTTGGATCCTAGCATCCTGAGTCAGAGAGATTCATTGTTTTTGTTTTTCAAATTGTTCTGTTGCCAGTTTAGATGGTGGGATGTGGTCTCATGTTTATTAAACAAAAAAGACTATGCAAACAATACAACATGTCTCTTTGAGAGGGTTTGGTGGGCAATATTTTCCAAAATTGGGATTATGGGAGGCAGCATGGTGTCATAGTTATGTTATGGGTTGAACTGTGTCCCCCTGAAAAGGGTATGTTGAAGTTCTAACTCCCAGTACCTGTGAGTGTGACCTTATTTGGAAATATGTCTTTGCAGATTAGGGTGGGCCTTAATCCAATATGACTAGTGTCCTTACAAAAAGGGATATTTGGAAACAGACACACAGAGAGAATGCCATGTAAGTCAGAAGCAGAGATCAAAACGATGTATCTACCAGCTAAGAAATACCAAATGTTGGCAGCTGTCATCAGAAGCTAAAAGAGAGGCATGGAACACTTTATTCCTCTGAGTCCTTGGGAGGGCTGACACCTTGACTTTGAACTTCTAGCCTTCAGAACTTGAGACAATAAATTTCTGTTGTTTTAAGCCACCTAGTTGGTGGTACTTACTTATGACAGCTCTAGAAAACTAGTCCAGGTTAGGAGTACTGGCTCCCAAGTCAGACATCTTGAGTTAAAAACCTGTCTTTTGGCTTAGTAGTTGTGTGGGGATAAGTTACTTCACCTCTCTGAGACTCAGTTTCCTTCTCTGTAAAATGGGGGTGTAATTATAGACCCCTGATAGTACTGTTGTGAAGATTAAGTGAGGTAATCCTTGAAAAGAGGCTAGCAGTAGGTTGTGATAAACTGATGAGCTGTGATCCTCTCCCTGATTTTGCCTCTGAACCTGGAGACTGTCTCCTAGAACCTTTGAAGGTAGGGTCCATATTTATACCATCTCAACTAGCACTGAGTTTTCCAAGTGGCAGCTGCTCAGTAACTATTTGCTACCTCTAGTAACATAATACAAAGTTACTTTAATTTTGTTAAAGCCCAATTGAGTATGAACAAAGCTGGACACATTCTCCTCTTATGCTTTCCTCTCTGGCTGTCCTTTCTGACTTGGACATCATGGTGAGAAAGTAAGAGAACATAGGTTGGGGTCAAATCCTGGTGGCCACTTACTGGTTGTATGTCCTGGGAGAAGTTATGCCACACTTCAGAGCTTCAGTTTTCCCTCTGTAAAATGGAGATGGGGATGGAGAGAGGTTGGTAAACTGAGAGCTGCTGTTTTCCTTCTACAGTCTCTACCTAAGTGGAGGGGACTGGCTGAGCCTGGCTCTTCAGACTCAAGTGTTACTCCCCACGCTCTCATACCCCATACATGCTCTAAGTAGCCACATTATTTTCAAAGACTAGCTGCATGTAGAATACACCTTAAGAAGACCTGTAACTAGCTATCTTACACACACACACACACACACACACACACACACACACACACACACACACACCCAGCATGTGCATAAGACAATCAGCCTCAATAAAAGCAACATCAAGAGCCTGGCTTCACTTTGGTCATTTCAACTAATGTGGAAATTGTAGCCTTGGCAGTCCAAGACTTCACTGATGTGGGAATTTCTAATTTTGGGGGCACATCTTATAAAGCACATGCTTTGGCTGAAGAGACTCCTTGGTAGCACATGTCTCGGGGGAGGGAAGTTTCAAAAGCCAGGTATCACTCTCAATTGGCAAACATTTAAAGTCTCTTAGCTCAACATGATGGGTGAACTGTGGGGAGAACCCTGGAGAGGGCAGGACTTGTGAGAGTGATAGATGAGGTGTGTTTAGTGAGGATTGTACAAATTGTTTCCTTTTAAGAAGACATAAACCTCACTAAAAACATCACCTGTTTTTGGCTTGCTAATTATGCTTTTCCCTTTCCTTGCTTAGCTGAAGCTTTGATGGCCCTAAATTTCCTAAAGGCCTTGTTAAGAAAAGTAAAACTAGGGTTTAATTATATAAATATACATATATATTATTTTTAGGCTCTCTAGGAAGTGTCCTGCATTTATGTTCATTCATTCATTCATTCATTCATTCATTCATTCATTCAACCACTTCTATTGGGCCCTTACTCTGTCCCAGGCACACTGCTAGGTACAGAGTTATAAGTTACATGACAGCTGCAACTAATTAAAAATTTCAGCAGTCTCTTTAAAAAATTTTTTTAGAATTTATTGAGATGTAATTGACATATAACATTATATTGGTTTCAGGTGTACAACATAATGATTTGATATTTCTATATATTGCCACATGATCACTATAATAAATCTAGTTAACATCTGCCACTATACATAGTTACAAAATTTTTTTCTTGTGATGAGAACTTTTAAGACCTACTTTTAGCAACTTTCAGATACGAAATACAGTATTAACTATAGTGACCATACTGTACATTACGTTTCCATGGCTTATTTATTTTATAACTGGAAGTTTGTACTTTTTGACCCCCTTCATCCATTTCATCCACCATCTGCACCCATTTATGAGCTTTTTTATTTGTTTGTTGTGTTTATTTATTTTAGATTTTACATATAAGTGTTATCATGTGGTATTTGTCTTTCTTTGTCTGACTTATTTTACTTAGCATAATGCCTTCAAGGTCCAGCCATGTGGCAAGATTTCCTTCTTTTTTGTGGCTGAATGGCAAGATTTCCTTCTTTTTTTGTGGCTGAATAATATTCCATTGTGTGGGGACACACACACACACACACACACACACACACACACACACACACATCTTTTTTATCCATTCATCTATCAATGAACACTTAGGCTGTTTTCGTATCTTGGCTATTGTAAATAATGCTGCAACAAACATGGGGGTGCATATTATCTTTTCGAGTTAGTGTTCTCATTTTCTTTGGATAAATACCCAACAGTAGAATTAGTGGGTCATATGGAAGCTCTATTTTTAATTTTTTGAGTCACCTCTGTACTGTTTTCCATGATGACTATACCAATTTACAATCCCACAAACAGGGCACAGGGATTTCCTTTTCTCTATATCCTTGTCAACACTTGTTATTTCTTGTCTTTTTAATCACAGCTGTTCTCACAGGTATAAGGTGGTATCTCGTGGTTTTGATTTCCATTTTCCTCATGATTAGTGGTGTTGATCACCTTTTCATGTACCTGTTGGCCACCTGTATATTTACATTGGAAAAATGTCTGTTCATATCTTCTGCCCAATTTTTTTTGTCAGGTTTTTTTTTTTTTTTTTTTTGCTATTGAGTTGTATGAGTTTGTTTTTTTCATATTTTGGAAATTAATCCCATTAATAATTTTTAATATCATCGTGTCTCACTCAGTCCCCAGTGTCTCTGTTCTAGCACTGGAGCTGACATAGAGCCAAGACAGACCAGTCTTGTCCCTGAGGGCTTGCCATCAGGTTGGAGGAAGATAAAGGACTGACTTGCAGCCTTCCAAAGTATTTTAATAGTAATAGTACAACTGGGACAGTAAAAGTAATAATCATAATAATAATAAGGAAAATAGCTAATATTGTTTATTTTGTGCCAGCTTATAAGTGATTTAAATAGATTATGTATTTAGTATTCACATGAACCTGATGAAAGAGTTGCTAATATATCCATTTTACAGATGAGAAACCACAGAAGTTAAATAACTTGCCTGAGCACATATAAGTAGGAAGCAGTAGCACTGTGATTCCAACCCAGGTGGTCTGGTTCCAGAACCTGCCTTCATAATCAACTTTCTATGCTGCACACATGAACTCCATTTTAAACAGTGTCACCAACAGCAGCTTTATATACATAAAGCTAGATTATTCACTTTTATAGGAGGATTTCATGAAATGTTTCTGTAAATAGCAAATGCTCTTGGCATAGTCAAACTAAGGGTTATTTGACAAAAGTTTGACTTACGTATTTTTCTTCAGGAGCATATTTATTCTGTAATGGGAAGTTCACCTGTATATAAAATTTTGATCAGATTATATACCAGGGATGCCAAAAAAATGTATACTAGTGGACACTTTGGTCAACATTGCTCAAGCAGTAGTTCGCTGTCATCAGAAGTGTCTGGATGCTGATTGTAAACACTTTGAGCACCTCTTGTAATTGCAGAAGTCAAACGTGACTTGTATTCATCTTTTGTTATCGGTATATATTGGGTATTATAATTTTAATGCAGGTTTCCTTTCTTAAAATGTGTATACATTGTTTTTGGATATATATATATATATATATATATATATATATATATATATATATATATATATATATATATCAGAGGGTCGTAGAGGTGGTACAGTGGGCAACCCTTTACTGATGAAAACATTCTTATGGACAGTTTTTTAATATAGACAAATATAATGAAGAAAACCAAAATGTAAATTTTTCCACTGCACAGATAACCCTTCTCTTTGAACTTTCATCATATACATCTATTACTTTTATTTTTTTAAAAAATACAGAAAGGTATGAAATGGGAAATAAAAGTTCTTTTTCTTTCTTAAGCCCCTAATTGTCGGGAGTTGTTTCTTGCTATTTGAGGAAACCAGTGTGGAGCTTGAATAGGTATTGAACTTGAGGGCATTAGAAGGAGTGAAAAGACACTTTCTATTGTGGGCTAGCACCCCCGTCCCAGAGAGTATGAAGTCACAGAAGTAAATATTACTCTCTTCTAGACATTGAGTGTGGGTGTAGGCAGAAAGGAAGATTGTCAAAGAAAAATCTGAAACATCGGGTCTCCTGTTTCTTTCCCAAGTGTCTCAACCTGAATCTTAAGGTGATGTGAACCCTCATTAGCCTGCCATGATCCAAGCATAGCACATGGTTGACATCCAGCCTAAGCACAATTCGTGTGCTTTTATTAGTCCATGTTCCCTATTTCCTCATTTTTATCCTTACAATGCGAAGGCAAAAAAGATTTACACTAAAATCCAATGCAGAAGTCTCCTCTCTATTCATATTCCTTTCTGTTCTACTTTCTTTTCTCGCACCTTGTTCTCTCTCCTGCCTCTTTCTCTCCCTTTTCTTCTCCCTCTCCTATCTGTGCATTTCCACTACATTTTAGACCCTTGCCATTTTTTCTGCACATGAACGGGTACATTTGACAGTACATAACAAAGGCATTTGTGTGCATGTGTCTTTCTAACAATAGTCTATTGCTCGCATGATTCTGTTTAAGTCCTTGAGAGCATGTACAAATCCTTTGTGGGAGATACCTAGAGTCAAAACAGTCCTCACTCTCATCCTACAGGCCATCACTGAGTGCTTCTTTCATCAATACACCATGGCTAGGCGTGAAATGGTCTATTTAGGATTTTAAGAGCCAAATGTAAATGTGCTTAATGAGCCTCCAGGGAGCTGTGGCATGGTCAGGGAAAAAAGGCTTTTAGCAGCAGATGCAGACAAAAGTATTGGATTTCATTCTCTGGGTCTCCTGAAAAGTCAAAGACAAAGAAAATGGTGATCCTGGCTCTGAATAGGGTAGAAGTCAGTCAAAACCTAAAACCCAAGCAACTGGAGTCTCTTTGGTAAAGAATTCAACAAATGGTGGGGGGACAGATGCAATATAATGATTTGTGGTGGTAATGAAAGCCGCTGGTACTGTTGGGTATACCCTAAGGGAGCTCAAGAAAGCCAGCAAAGGAGAAGAAATCTTTGCAGTAATTTCAAGGTTCTGGGTAGTGACTTAAGTTATTATTATTATTTTTTAGATTTCTAGATCAGTTCAGAAAAACCCATCTGAGTGTTCCAAATCTGCTTGAAATCTCTTTTTGGCTCTGTCAAAACAACATTCTTTGTCTCTTTACTAGTAAATATAAAGGCTAGTTCAGGCATCTCAGCGCATTAGAAATCTGTTGGATGTCTCAAATTTATTCTGCTGTAGCTTGGGGCTGGAGTCTGGGAGATTTCCTGCCTCTGACAACTGTTTTTTGCCTACCCGGGTTGGGCCAGCTCTTCTTTAGTGTGTTAAAAGTGGCGTGTTTCTGAATATAACAATGCTGATACTTGATCCTGGCAGAAAAAGAAGTGAAAAATAACTCATAAAATTTTTTTTTTTTTATGGCTTTAGGCAAGTCAGTAACTCTGGGCAATCCGTATGGTTTACATTCTGCAACAGCTGAGCTTCCAGCATTCTCATCCCATGGGAGGAGGAGAAAGGCGGGGTCACCCACACTGTTTGCCTTGATACCCACGCTCCTGTACTCCAGTTTGGAAACTTGAGGCTGGCTGTGTTAATGCTCAGCCTACACTCTGCACTCTCAGCAATCCTCCGCCCCAGTTTTTATTCGCTTCCTTGATCTATTTGTATACCTATGTGTGATATGTATACACTGACTGATAAGACAAGGGTGTTGTCTTCTTTTTAAACTCTCAGAGCACTGAACATAGAATTTTGCCTGGAAACCATTAGCTAGATATTGGCCAAACAATAATTTTAAAAAGTAGTGCATTTTGGTCCTTTTGGTAAGTTCCTATTCTCTTGATAAGTATGGCTACATTTATACTCTTGCCACTAGTATGATGATATCTCACTTAAACTTCATGTGCTCATGAGTCTAAATCCTATGACTTCTTTTTTGACGTTCAACCAGAGGAATATTGGATTTTGTGCCCTGGAATAAATCACTTAAACTCTTAGCATCTCAATTTTTCTGTCTTTTTGATAGGATGAGAGTAATTATTATGAGGTACGTATGGTAGTGAGATGGAGAGTAATAGGGAATGGGTCCTGCAGTGCAGGCTCACTGGCTGTGTGACCTTAGCTGTGTTATCTGAACTCTCTGAGCTTCAGTTATGGATAAGGTCTAATTTACAGGGTTGTAATGAAGACTGAATGATAGTCAACGAGATGATACATGCACAGTTTTTAGAATTCTGCTTGTATTTAGCCAAGTGTCCAATAAACTCAACCGAGGAGCATTGACTTGCTTTTGAGGAAACAAGTAGAGATCTGAGACTCCAAAGGAATTCCCTCTGGGGTTTCAGAGGGGACAGCAGATCTTTGGGTACTGGGACTGAGGGCCTCATATCTTGCCCCCTGGTCGAATCCTGCTACGAGACGACTAGTTGAAAGCATGGAGTGCTGGCCTTGCTCATATTTCCAGGTCCCAAGTGCACCTCAGAAGCATGTACTGGTGCATCCAGAGAGATTCTGCAAGCTAAGACAGAGCAGGGCTCGGCACCGACTCTGCACAAATGGCCAGTGACCCCAAGGGACTTTATAATGCCTTGAGCTCTGAAAGACCCCAAACCTCGATCCAACTTTGAAGACCCTGAGAATGACTGAAGTTGCATTTCCCTCCACCCAAGAGGAGGGAAATTAAGTTGGTTTCTAGAAAATGAAGACATGTGGTATTTCTTGTATCTTACTGTATATACCATTAAAATATTAAGCCTGCCACAGAATTTCACTTAGATGTTGACTCCATTTCACAATATTTAAAAGTTTGAGGGAGGATGAATTTTTAAAATAATATAACATTGTCCACTTAAATAACAAATTTGGCAGCTTTACAAAGTAGTCTCTTTGATTTTTTAAAACAATTTTGAAGAGCCCGATTCTCTAGAAATTATGTCTTTTACCGTTTGACGTATTATGGCCACCTCAAATCTTATGCAAAGTCAGACATATTAAAATATGTACTGATAAGAATAAATAGACAATGGATCACTGATGTAATAATACCTAACAATTATATAGTTTAGATCTTCAACAAATATTTAGGGAATGAATGAATGAATGAATGAATGGGCAGATTGTTACCAATCCTTAGAATTACTGACAAAAATGTAAATTTTATTCATGTTAGCTTTAGTGTTAGTAAACTTTATTATATTCTAATCCTTTTAATATTAGTCATTGGTGTATAGCATAAGTGGCAATTCTTTATTAACCAGAATGCATAATTAATCAAAATAAATATACAATTTTCTGACCATACGGAACAGTAGAGAATTTATAGAATTAGGTGGCACTGTTGGTAGGTATCTCAATACCTCATAAGTTGAAGGCAACATTACCCTTAGACAAAATGAGAAGGGACAAAGTTTGTTTCTCTTATTCATCCTTCTTTCTCTTGCAGCTCTCTGCCCCTTGGTGAGGGTTTCACTTCTCATATGGCCCTTGGGTGACAAGGGCCCTTCACTATGGCAACTCATCTCTTGTGTTTTTCTCTGTTCCACTCTCTATAATTATCTTGATGAAAGATTTGTGCACAAAGATACTCTTTGCTGTTTTAGATACAATAATGAAAAACTGGAATTAAATATCCAAATAAATTTTCAGATATTTCCAAAAGAGCTATCATGCAGCTATCATCGATGGTGTTTTTAAAAAATTATTTAATAACCAAGGGAATGTTAATGTCACCAAGTCAAATGAGAAAATGGGATGTAGTTTAGGAGTGTGGTTCTGTGGGCATGTTGGTGGACTTTGGACTAAGAAGAGTAATTATTGGATTGCACTTGCCTCAGAACCTCCTTGGTCAATACTTTTTCTCTAAGAGGAGTTGTTGAAAAATATTGTGGGGTAGTGACTTGAAGCTCACGCTCTCTTTCATAAACACCAGGAATTCAGTCTTTCTATGTTGCTGGTTAGTTAAGATAGAGCAGAGGTGGGACGGGTTGACATATTCATTTGAAAATTGAGAAACCTTACAAGGATGCATGATTAAATAAATGATCCTCTCACCTTTGCTTAGAGGTGAATCAAAGGAGTATTTTTGGGTGGGGTAAAGTATTTCTTTAGAAAATAATTTTGCATTTCTTTTAACCAGAAGTAAATGACTGATCAAGGAAGCAGATTATAAGACTGCCTCACAGTAGCAATGGTTATCACTTGGTAGAGTTGTGGGTTATTTTAATTTTCTTTTTTCATAACTTTATTTTCTAATTTCTCAGCAGTGAGTATACATCAATTTTATAATCAGAAAAAAGAAAACAAAACAACTAAACCCTCTAAATTTCTTTTATGCCTTGCCCCTAGTCCTTATTGGCCTGTGTGTCTAAAACTAGGTCACATTTTCATTAATATAGAAATCATAATGACTTTGCCCTCACCTGCCCATGAAGGAACTTAGGCCCCGTCAGTTGTTGTCTGGGTATTTATAAGAGTCTTCTGGTATTTTCTTTCTGTGCACCACTTTCTTCCACTCTGACTTCCTTGTCAAATCGTAGTATACAGGCACATACTTGTACAGTGCAGGGGAACTGGGCTTTCCTGGGTGCCACTGCTGACCTGCACGATGGTCCTCGCCAGGGAAGAAGAGTGCTATTCCTTCCTTTACCCCGTTTGCTCAGCATGTTTTAGGATCATCTTCACATTCTCCAGAAGCATAGCTGAGAATAAGCTGGAAATTTTCACAAGACTTGCCAAAGCCAAGGAGCAATGGACAGGGAATACATTCCAGATGTTAGCACATAGCTGTGACTACCTGGGATTGCCCTGAAAGCCCACAGACCAGGGCTACCTTCCACTGCCTTACTGTCTTCCCACCCAGCCTCTCCCTATTCGTACCTCCTAGAGTTCTCAGAGCTGTTTAGGCCTTGGGGTTCACATCGATAGGCATTCCAAAGAGACCAAAGTGCTTCTCCTACCTTCCAGACTAAGCTTCACCTCCTCAGACCTCATTTCCAGTCTTATTCCCAGGATGATTGACAAGGAGAATATCTGTACTCTTGGGAAGAAAGTCAAGTCTCTACCCTCAAGGGAGTGTGGCCAGGTTCTCTAATTCCAACAGAAAATCTAATCTGTGTCGTATTAGTTCTTTTTGGAGGTTTCAGTTTTAGATAATTCTACATAATAGGACCTCAATAATCCAGTCCAAGTTTTTCTGAGATTTCCCTATCCAGGTCTTTTCACTATCATCTCTCGTTCATCCTGAGGTGAAGATCAGGCTAGAGTGGCCTTTTTCTCATGGTGTCCATCTTGTCTCCTTTGAACATTCAGGAAGATGCAAACACACACACACACACACACACACACACACACACACACACACACGAGCATACATCTCCACAAGAACAACAGGCAGGTTGTCCCTATCAAAAAGTACAGTAACAAAAACATTTCTCTGAAAAAAACAAGTGTGAAGAATTTGGCTGTAAGCCTGTACTCCGCAATTTATATTACCAAACTGAACACTTATTTTCTCAGTTGAAAACACCTGCATTTAGTTTACTTCGTGTTATTTTCCCCAAGAACAATAATGGGTGGGGACTTCCTTTACATTCCTGTCACTTAAGGGGTCTATTTGAAGCAATTATGCCAAATCAAAGGAATAGTCCACCCCAAAGGTGAATTCAGTCCTCTTACTTGAGAGGAAATTACCTCAGTTTTGACATAACAGTTTTCCAGCCTCTATGAAACGAAGATTTTTTTTTTTTAAGAGAGGAATATAAAAATCTGAGGGTAGACTTTTTAATTTCATCTGGATACCCTTTTACACCAAGTGCTACAATTATTTATGCATCAAAGTTGACTTTTCATGTGCTGTGTTTCTACAAGCCTTACTTTGTGCTGTGACAAACCCAAGAAATGAATGATGAGGAATGCAACAATCATTGATAATGGCCTGCTCTTTGTTTTCTTCTTCGGTATCGTTAGCAATTTGGAAGCTGCTATCCGTGCTTTAATCCAGCCACCTGACTGGTGTGGAGATTCCTAGGATGAGGATGTCCTTTCAGGCATTGAAGTGGAGGTGGGGCAAGGCCAGGGCCTCCATTCTCATTATTAGTCTTTGCTACCAGTCCAGGTAACCAAGTGGAAATACTGGAAATGCAGCATCTGCTCAGATCTCCATAGGGCTTCCATGTTCTAGGAGCAGGAATGAGAAGTTGGTGGAAGATCAAAGAAGAAAAGTCCCAATGAAGAGATTTGAAATTATTTTCAGCTTTCCTTTCTCAAAACACTTCACCCATACATTCGTTTTGAGACAGGAAAACCGAGAGTAACTTTGTATGAGTCTCAACTATTATGAAGTTGATCACAAAGGGAGTTTGTGATTGTGGGTATGTAGAGGCAGAACCACAAAGAATGAACCTGTACTATCCCAAGAATGACATTAAGAAACTAGCAACAAGTCCTGATAATAAATATGATTTGGTACCATGGGAGGGTGTGGTGTGCTACCTACAGTTCTGTACCTACCACAGCCAAGGCAATTTCCTCTGAACTTTGATACCTATCACCACTCTCTTGTGCCCCTTAATCAACTTTATCTCTTAATTCTCTCTAAAAAATACTGTCCACCCTACTCAAGATGATAACCCTATTACATACAGCATATAATTACCTACCTGCTCTACCCCTATGGCTTCTTTACTGGTAATGTCACTTCCTACATCTGTGTAAGAGCGATAGTCCTTGGATGTCTACTCTGCAGACAGCTGCATGTCTACTCTGCATGCATTTTAGCACTTAATTATACACAGTAAGCACTCCTTTCTTTTTGTGCCTATCACCTTTTTAATGTGTATAAGTCATTTATCGTGTGCATTTTTTAATATTAGTAGTGTCTGTTTTATTATCCATCCAATCATTTAGTAAACATTTACTGAATATTTGCTTTGGTTCCGGCACTGGTAACAGGAAGAAGAGTACGATTGTGTCTGAACTCCACGAGTGCTTGTGTTAGTAGACAAAACAGATGCTAACAGCACTCTTCAATGTGGTACGTACCTTAAGAGAAGTATGAAGTAAGTGCTGTAGACATCTTAGAGGAAGGAATGCCAAACTCCACCAAACAAGGCTTCATGGAGACTGGGCTGAATGTTAAAAAATGGATTGAAATTTTCTAGTCAGAAAAGGAGGAAACATATTCCAGGCAGAGGGAGCAAGATGTGCAGAGGCAGACGTATAGGAGGACGACATGATGTCATTGGTGACTAGGGAATTGAGAGGTGGAGCGTAGGCATATTTTGTGTGCATGTGCTTTGGAAAGAAGATGAAGGTGATAGCATGGGGCTAGCTTGTTGAGATTATATCTGCTATGTGGAGCCAAGAAGTTTGTACATTTAGCTTTCAGGGTGCTGGTATTTATAAGTAAAACACTGACATTCAGATTTATTTAATAGGAAGAGAATTATGGTACAGATATGGATTATGACAGAGTGGTTAGTTATGAGACTGAACTGTAACTGTGAGGTACAGAGGAAAGGCTGGATTCTGGAAAATAGAGAAAGAAGAGGAAAAGAACCTTCTGTAGATACAAGTTCAGCTAAATTGTACATGCCAGAAGATGTCCAGTAGGCATATAGACATAAAGACTTTATTTTAGGAGAGCAGTCTCTGCCTTGGATGGAGAACTGGGAATCACTGGTCTTGAAGTCATAGCAGTACAGGATAGACAAGATTATTTTAGAGAGAGTAAATAGCCAGAAAGGAAAGATACTGAGGACAGATGAATGATACAGGAAAGTGAGAGATAATTGGTAGAACAAGAAGCTCAGAATAGGCAGGAGGTTATTGAATTCAGTAACTAGATTAAAAGGATTCTCTTTAAATAGGTATTCCATATTTGAGGAAAGATGAGAATTGATGAACTAGAGTACTCGACTTAAGCAGCTTGAGAGTAGGGACTATTTCTTTTTTAAATATTTTATCCTTTATTGCTCATATGACGTTGTCTTACATATAAGTCTATAATGAATATCTCATGATTTATCACAGTTTATTTGCATAAAATTCACCTGTTTAATTTTCTTACATGTCATCAGTTTTCTCACTGCCAATGCTTACTAGGCTTAATTCATAGCAATTATTTCATAAATAATTTTATTAAATAGTTTCCCATTTTGAATTTCTTGGTTCCAGAGGGATGGGTTACTGGCTACTCAAAATGTAGTCAATAGAATGGCAGCATCAGCCTCATATAGGAGGTGGTTAGAGATGCAAAACTGTGTTGACACCCCAGGCCTACTGAGTCAGAATTCCTTTGCAACAAGGTTCCCAAATGGTCAGAGTGCACTGCACAGTTCGAGAAGACCCGGACTACAGATAGCTTTTGAGATCCTTTCCTGTTTAGAACTCTGTATTCTCTTATTCTTTGCTTCTTCACTGGAACCTCACTGTGGCTCCTGCGGGGTCGTTTGATATTTCCAGGAACTGTTGTCCCTTGATGAAGTCTGATATCTTGAATTTTGTGAAATAGCAGGTGAGGCTGTCCTTATTCAACTGAGGTTCTTCATGACAATATGAAAAGTTAAAAGGTCTATAATGTATTCATTTCACAGTCACATAAAGAAAACAAACACTGGGATTATACAAATATTATGTTGCATAGGACCCCAAGGGTTTGGGTTAGGTATAACTTAGAAATTCTTTGTCTTGCATCTGCTTCATTGCTGTTTTCTCTCTCACTGACATATAATTTACAAAATCACCCATTCCACCCTTTATGATGTGAAGAGTAAATCAAAAGCAGGAGAGAAGAGCAAACTTCCCCTGAAGACTTGGAATTCCAAATAGAAGAGGAAGCAAAAATATTGAAAGGGACAAATCTAGGGATGCATACACCTTTCCTTCTTACTGCTTTTTACACAAGAGCATTTGACTCAATTTAAAGTGGGCACTATGACTGCCAGGTTTTTGCTTGTTTAATTGACTTTTATTGCTTTGCTTCACATTTTAAAAATATTTGCCACCCAAGAAGAGCGTGTGTAATTCTGGGTACTAATGCATGAGTGTCAAGATCTTTAGAAAACAGTTTCTTCAAAATGATAGATTAAGTGCCTTACCTTTATTTTAGTATTTCATCTGGTACTTTTATTTATATCATTACTATATGAACAATGACTCTGGACTTGCTTAAAACTGAAAAACTGTCTTTTGTCAAAATTGTTGCTTATGTTTCTAGAGTCTCAACAGAAACCCAATTGTAGATTATCTTGACATATCCAACATGGCTGCCATTCCTACTTTATTGGTATCATTTGTTTTCAACAAAGAAGCAGAATCTCCTCTTATTGGATTAACATGTTGTCTTGAAAAGTAAAAGCAAATTATACTGAGCATGAAGTTTCAAACCTGAGTGCAAAAAACATCTGAACACGGGGTGTTCATCTTTCTAACAAGCTTAGCAGATGGATGGGAAGTGATGTTTGCTGTTTATTTCCTCAACATATCAATATGTGAGGATGTGGTGCAAAATATGGTTTTCCTGCAAATGAGCAAAACCATGCCAGAAGAGTACAAGCAGCATAGTTTGCGATCTGAAAGAACTTTGGAAACTGGAGGGGCACTATTGACTTAAAATCTGCCCAAATGCTTTTTACTCATCAAAATCTTAGAATGGTTGTGATCCGAGTTGAAATGATGCAATTGTTTCTGCTACTCATCTAACCATTTCAAGAGCTCTTAAAAGGTTCTTTCAGGCAAGAAACACAAGGACAACTGAAAGCTATCTGCATTCATGGCCTTTGAATATAAAAAAAGAAAGAAAGAAAAAAGAAAAAGAAAAGAAAGAAACTGTAAATCTAAGCCGCCAAAAGATGTATTGCGTGTCAAGTGATTTTTCCAGACTTTCAGCATGTGTTTTTGTGACCAATGACCTTTCTTTGGTTGTCAGTCAGTTAAGAATTAGGCCACAGTCATGGTTTAATAGTCAATTGGCGTTTTTTGAAAATAGTTGTGGAATTAGTCATAGCTGCGATGTAATGATTTTTGCAGGAATATCACACTGATAAAGAGGAGCTATCAGGAAAGAGGAAGTAGCTAAGCAGTATATAAAACCCTGAGAATTATCTACTTTTTTTGGGATAAGTAAAACTTTCTTGGCTTTTTTTGTTGTTGAATTTTTGGTGCTATACCAAAACCTTTATTCTTCCTTTGTTAATTATTGTTTCTCAATGGCTCCTGTTCTTATGATATTGATCATGGGTTGCCTGCATTTCCTGGAAAATTAAAAAATTCCTCCTAGCTAAGTGAAAGTTAGCTTATCATTCCAAGGAGAATAATGAAGTGACTTATATGTCAAAAGCTTCATGTTCCTATAGGTCAAGGTTAGACATTTATAGTTACCATCCTGATACTAGTGACCTATAAAGTTTTAATCCATGCATAGGGCCAGGAAAACCAGGTGCTTATTCTAGGTTGTAGGTTTCCATCGTCTTAGTCCCTCTGGGATAGAAGGGGGACTATTCTAAGTTACTTACACTAGGAGAAATGCTTTTTTCTCAGATCTTAGGTTGAGAGAAACACCTTTAGACTGAAAGGTAGCATTGTGAAACTTTGCGCCAAGAACTAGTGTTGGGCTTAAGCTGATTTTCTGACCCTGAGGCTGAAGAGAGGGCCCAGTGGTTCCAGGCCCAGTGTGATCCCCACTTGCTAAATAGCAGGCAGAAGATTCTTTGATTTCTCAAAGAGAATTTATAGGATCATGTTATACTATTGGAGAGGATGAAGCAGAGACATCTGGTCTTTGGAAGGGCTTAAATATCTCCCAAAAATTTACTTTGTGGCTTCTATTCTCTCTACTCTGCTGAACTGTCCTACATAAAAGCACTGAATTTTACAAACATATTCTGCAAAGTGAATAGTTTGGCATCTTCTGCTTCTGACCCAGAGGTATATCCAGACGACCCAATTGTAGTTTTCAACATCGTAACATCAAAAGGAAAAGAGTAAAGGATGTCATGGGGCACAAGGTAGGGAAGTGAGCACTGGGATGGGGTGGAGGGTCTATTTAAGTTTTAATTATCTTCCTTTTCCTCTGTGTGTCTCCCATGCCCTGAAGTCATAAGGGCCAGCTTCACTGTTGCCATCATCCTGTCCCCATCCTTGTTTCTGATTTCTGTTGGGAGGCACCACTTGGTTGGGTGACTCATTTGTATTTCCTTTTCTAGCTTTCTGATCTGCTCAACTCTCGGTTCACGGTGTGTTCTTAATTTCACTGAGTCCCTGTTCTAGCTCCATGTAATCCTCAATGATTGCCCTTGGCCTGCCTCTCAGGAAGGAGGGATTTGGACACTATCTATGTCATCAGCTGGTTGAATGAATTCATGAGATGGTACATGAAGAAGTCCCATTCCAGTGAATGGGTGAGGGTCCTCACAGACAAAATGGCAGTACAGGGAGTGTTACTCTTTCAGCAATCAAAAGGCCTCCTCCATCAATGGCTACTTCAGAACAGCACAACTGGTCAACTGTGCTAAAACAACCACCACCACAACAACAGCAACAGAAAAATAACCTTAAGTTAAAAATTCCATAATCTCCTCTGCCTATTGGACTTCATGAAGATTAAATCAGGTAGACACATATTAGGAAGTTCAAAACTGTGAGTTTCTTTCTCCTTCTCTTAAAGAGAAACTCTCCAAAAATACTTTTCAGCCCCTCAGATCATGGCTGGCGTATGTAGAAGTCAAGTTCAGAGAACAAGCCCTTCAATGGCATTTACCTGGCTCCTGGTGGAAATGGTTTTTTCTTTTGTGGTCAGAGGAGGAGAAAACCTGAAGGGGATGCTGTGAAATTCTAATGTAACTATTTTAACAGTATTCTTCATAGATGGTTTGTGATACTCATATTAAATTTCTGTCTAACAGTATAGTTACTGTTGGCAATATTAATATGAATTCATTAATATTAAGCTTTAATTTCATTTTACAGCTAAATAGTACTGTTAGATACTTGAATTCTTCTCTAAAATGGAGGATTTCTACCAGCCCTTAGACAAGTGGATGTAAGTAGACAGAACACTGGTCCAGGATTCTTAGCTCTGCTAGATATTGTCTCTAGGACCTAGTCAGAAGACTCTCTGGATGCCAGTTTTTGTAGCCAATAGTACTACAAGCTTTAGGTAACTTGGAGTGTAGTGAAGATCAAGAGGGAAGGTAGAATTAAGCCTGATGGAGAAGAAAAATAGCTTGATGGAGAAAATCTGTCAACTTTTTAAATTGTCTTTCTTTCATTATAGGTTCCATGTTTTGAATCATTCTTGTCTTTCAAACTTACTTCTTTATTTAAAGTGTTAATTGATTTCTTTATTCTTTTGGATCATCAAAGAACTATGTAATTGATGTTCCGAGCACCCTGAGATATAAATTACATATTTACTTTCTCTAAAGCAGAATAGTTAACAAAACATTCAACCACAAGTATCTTTTTAAAAAAAGTTAATTTATTTTGCTAAAATTAACTGTTAATGCTTTGCTTTTGTAATATTCAAAATATGAAAAATAGTTTCCCAAACTTTATTACTAGGTTTGCAGATTTTTCAGTATGTGAGACCTTCTGACCAACTGATAAGCATTGGGCTAAGGTTGGTAATTTTTAATATCTCTATATATTTATCCATATATATATATATATTTATCCATATATGTGTATATATATGTATATATATATAATATATATTCACATATGTATGTTCTGGTAGAGTACAAATTTCTTTCTTAAAAGAACTCATAAAATGAAACCTCCATATGTAAAGTAGCTAAAGATATTGCTGGTATGGTTGCAGAGAACTCTCCCTTTGCCATTTAATGGCTTCTAAGGTGCTTCAAGAAAACTCTTGGGTCTAAGGAACAGAGTTTGAGATCCACTGGGCTAGGAGGTAAAAGGTGAAGAAGGGCTTTGTGACAGTTCCTTTGAAACAATATTCTCAGTCCTCCTGTCCTGTGTAGATAGTAGGTAACTGGGCCAGAAGGAAGTGGGTCAAAAGATAGAGTTTCCCTTTGCTTATCCATTCGTGAGTCATTCGCAAGTTACTCAGCACAGATTTTGACTCCTTCTTCCCTATCTCATTTGTCTATAGATGTAGAGGATTCTAGTTTGTGATCATACTTGACAAGCCGGCAGTAGACCATTGTATGGAGAAACTTAGAATGCACTCATTCTATATTTCAAGGACTTGTGGAATTAAGAAATTGGGCTTCCCAGTGTTTTACTTTGCCAAAAAAGAATACTTCAAAGAACAGCCACTAAAGGATATTTCAAAAAGCTTTGCCACTTTGTAAAAGGTAGGACATTTTATTAACAACAACACATTAAAATGACCATAACCTCAGAATTGTTCAGAAGTCAATATTGATAATTATTTGAAAAAAGGGAAAAACACTTTTGCGTTGGGAGTAAGACTTGGGATTCAGTCCCAGCTCTGCCGATTATTACCAATGTGACATTGGCCAATATAATTAATCTTTCTGAGCCTCATCTATGAAATGTAAATGGAAACATGTACCCCACATAGTTTTCAGAATGCAGCCAATAGATTCACATTCCTGTGGTCTGCATTGCATAGTAGGTGCTCAGTAAATATCCATTCCCTCGCTCCTGCACTCCTTTCTTTCCATTTCCTTTTACTTATTTCAAAGGATTGTTTTGATGATCAAGTAAAAAAATAACAAGAAAATGCTTGGTAAACTATAAAGCACTATTTAAACATAAGGTGCTTTGCTTTAAACACACATATTTTTCCTTTTTTATAAAATGTATGGGTAAGTGTTACAATAACCACTTATAAACCTAGTGCCTTTGTCCAATTCCTTGAGGGCTCACACGGCCTTTTGGATGAAACAGCATATAAAATATAGAAGTTATTTTAAAATACTGTTCATATAGTGCATATAGTGTTTCTTTCGCATGTTTTTTAAACAAAGAACATTAACCAGTCAACTCACAGATTTTCCTGCATGATAAACTCTATAAGGTACAGTTATAAAGTCCATTGGAGTTGTAAAGCGTTTGGAGTTATATTGCATTAAGTGCTATTGCTTTCAATCTCACCAAGCTGTTAAGGTGTTTTATAATGGGATGTAAATATTTATGGTCTGTTTGAGAATAACCAAAGAAAAGTGCTTTTCATTATTTCACTTCATATCCTATTAGCCAGACGTATCTTTTAGTGTTTCAACTCTTACATGACTTGGAAAGTGATGCACAAAAATCAACTTTTGTGCAATATGTAGTTGGGAAGGAATTTGGCTACTTTTGTTACTGTGTCAAATTGCCCAGGAGCTGCTTTACCTGACAGCATGCCATAAGCACATCCTATATTTTCTCTATATTCTGCTGGCATCGAGTAGAGCCCTAAGAGTTCTTCTGCAGTTCCTCTGCATGATGAATAATAATAATTGTCCACAGTTAACAAAACACTCTAACTTTCTTCAGGGAAAGCTGGTAGTATCACACTCTAAACCTGGTTTGGATACCTCTCAGGTATGGTTTTCTGTTGAGAAAAAATATTTCTGCTTTTAATTCTTTTCCCTTAAAAAAATAAACTTGAATAATAATTACATGTGTTTCTTTAACAATTAAATTCTGCTTTTAGAAAGCAATCCTGGATCTGAAGTTTTTGTATACGTCTCTGTTGTAACAATTGGAGGTAGTTAATCGAAATGAATTTAAGCTATTGCCTATCATTGAAAGGCATAGGAAAGTCTCGAAGACATGGTTTTTTCTTGAGGAAAGAAGAAAAGCTGATGCTGGTTTCATGATCACATACTGCACTTGTTATAGAAAACCAGAAAGGTTAAATATTCAAAAATAGCAATTTAAAACCACTTTGTTCTTGAATCTGTCACTACAGTTCTTGTCAGATAAGTTTAAATCCTGGTAATTGGTTTATGCCAAGGACAGAGGACAGTCATTTCAAAGCTTTCCTGTTCACAGACTATTAAATTGCCAGTAATAACAATTACAACAAAGTGACACATAATTTAGAAAGAATGCAATGCATGCTTTTAATCAGAACGACGACAACAACAAACCCTACTAATGACAAGTATGGCAATGTGGAGATAGTGTTGAATCCAACAATGGTCACAAACAAAAAGCAACTACTTGATGAGGACCACTACGGATGATCTGTGTGCCCCTCACACCCTACTCCCCTCAGTAAGAAAGATAGTCTCATTGGAAATATGGTTACAAATGTAAATCACTGATTTCTTGCAAGACCATGACGGCTCTGTAATAAATATCGAATCAGTCCATTTTAGATCTATGAAAGGATTCTTTCAGATATGAAGACTCCAGAGCAGCTGTGAAGCTGTCTTTATTCAAATCCTTTGAAATTGAAAGCGATGATCTTAGACCACCAAGAATTGCAAGACATGCCAACTGATGTTTATAACAACTTAGCCTTCCTGTTCTTCATATCTGATTTTATTAAATGTCTGTCAAGGAGTATATTTAACTTTGATGTTTCCAACAGGAATTCATTGTCTTTAACTTTTATTTTATGTTTTAACAGGCAGATAATGAAAAGAATTATTTGCATGTTGAATTTATACCTCAGGCTATCTCTACAAAGGAAAGAGGTCTGAAGTTATTATTGTGGTGTGATTTTCCTTCTTAATAATAAATTCCATCAAAAAAGGTAAAGATGTCATAAAAAGGAGGTTACAAAGGAATTTTCAACATAGTTTTGATGGACAGATGAAAGCGTTTACTATTATTTATAAAAGAAGATCCATTTAAAATGAACCCCATTCTCAATGTAAGGTAGTTAAGAACTTAAAAGGAAAACAGGGCCATTTTTATGTAATTTAGATGTTAGAGACTATATGAAGAAATTCCTTCATTTGCAACCCAGCAGACAAGGCCTGGCACACCCCAAAGGAAATTTTAGTAGAAATTAAGAGGTAGTAAAGCTGATTAAAAACAGATAACACTTTATTTGCTCAGAAATAGCAAACTACAAAAATAAGGTCAATAAAGTTTCATTGCAAAAATTTATTGATTTTAATTTACTGTCAACACATTTTTTTAGAGTTAAATTACTTAATTTGAACTCTATTCATTAATTTAATAAAAGTGGGATTAATAAAATAAATTTGTTGTTTTTCAAACCATGAATTAAACTCTGAAATTGGGTGGTCCTTTCTGCCAATTTGGAAATAGTCCAATTTCAGCATGTAAACTCTCATTAAGTATGTTTAATGCAAAGTTCCTAGCAATGTCTTGTCCAGTTAAAAAACAATTTCCCTAACATCAACAATGAAAAAACTCAATGAGAAATTTCCATGGTAACTTCTCTCACTTATCACGTCACTTTTTAAACCATTTTCCACTTCTGAGTTATTCTCACTTTGGACCACTCTATAATGTAAACATTTTATTTTCCATTTATTTTTTTTAAACAACTATAATGGGGTATAATTTGCATACTATAAAATTTACCCATACAATTCAATAATTTTAAATAAATTTAGAAAGTTGTGCAACCATCACCACAATCCAATTTTAGAACTCTATTCATGTTTATATTGCTTTAACATTTCTGTTTTTTAAGTATGTTTATTACCTGCTGCATGTGAAATAAGAAGGGTTTTGATAACTGGATAAAGGAAGAGGGGAAATGATGTTATAGGCAAAAGGGTTAGAATTCATTTAGTTTATTCATTCATCCATCTATTAATTTAACAGTTACTGTGTCCTTAATATGAGCAAGATATGGGAGTGAATACTTATAATAGAAAGATTTTTCAGGCATACTCTGGTGGGTGGGCAAACATTTTAGCCTTAGTACCACATGAACTTGAGAGGTACTATCATAGGGGTACCCAGAGGACATAATGGGACCATATAGGAGAAACCTAAGACAAATAGATCAGGGGGCTTCCTGGAGGAAGGGCATTTTCAAGGATGGGTACACAGAGACGGGCAAGAAGAGCGATAGTGCTAGAGTGTGAGTGCTTATGTCCTCACAGCTGTGTGCTTTTCTCTAAGCTAACTGATTTGGGGCATTCACCATGCCTATGAGAGCCTGGAATCTAGGGTAGGCAAGGTGAGAGGAGAGGTGAGGCTGGAGAAGAAAACAGGGACCAGATCCCCATGCAGCTGTGAGAACAGGCTCACAATATGCCTTTGCAGGTAAAGATATAGAGATTATTTACATGTTAAGTTTTCCTGGTGATGAGGATATGAAAGCCATTGTATGTTGTGACATTTAGCTTTCTGTAGAGTTACTGGATGTAAGTGCCCAAAGATAATTAGGATTTTATGGGAGAAACTAGGGTTCTCATTCTATCTTTCAAGATCAATATGTGATAGTCTATTAATCTGACTTTCAAATAATTTACATCTATCATATTTCAAAGTTTCTGTCTGGGAGAGACAGAAGGGGGAATGGTGGGAAGATACTGATAGCATTTGCTAGTAAGTTGGATATGGAGAGAATTTCTAGCACTTTTTATATTTTCAGTATTTAAGTTGACCCTGATAGTTATTCCAGAATTTACTCCCAAAACTCAAGGTTTTGAGGAGGCTGAGGAAGGGGGGCCCTGTATGGACTCTAAAGCGACCAGAACAACACCCTGATTAATGCGGCTGCATGTTCTTTGGGCATTGAAATTATAGATCTAACATGTGTGCTTCTCAGTATCTCTCACAGCCAGCAAGCCCCAGTATGTATGGTTTCCGCTGACTGTGGATAATTAGGATGTCTGCTTCGCGCACTGACCCCCAGGGAGGAGAGCTGCCTCAATCCATTGCTATGGATTGTTCTGCTTGTGTAACATGATGGTCAATTACTGCTCATCCTGTTAAGCAGACTGTTGTTTCAAGATAACTGAAATATGTCTGGAGTCTGACTAGTCCATCCTCTGCCAGAAATGTGAATGCCATCCTGGCCGGGTGAACTTCTTTAGTCAGACAATATATTTTCACTTCATGGAGTTGGTTACACTCCTGGTCAAATAAAATCGGTATTTCCAATTAAGATCCAAAATGGTTTCAAGAAAACTTTTCTTCAGAGAGAGCAAATTTTAAAAGTGCTTGTTTTTTCATTTGTTTGTTTTTCAATCACCTGAATCTACACACCAGGAAATGCTGTGGATGAAGGTGGATAGGCCAATCCCTCTTATCTAGTCTGACACTAATAAAGCTGTTAACAAGGTCCAACTGGAACAACAATGGATAAGGAAAGAAGAGCTGAATTCCTTAAGATCAGTCCTATTAAGTTAGACAGATGTCAAGTTTAATCAATCTGGAGACCTTGGCAAACGTCCTTTTTCTTTTTTTTTTTCTGTATCTTATTTCATTTGTTGCAATACTCTGCATAAATATAATTATCCTTCAGATATATTAAATCATCAGGGATGTTTTTATTTATCTATTTGTTTTATTTATCTGTACCTTGTAATAGAAAATCTTCCCAGTGCATTAAATATTTTGAAAATTTAAGAATGAATGTGCACACAAGGGTGAAAAACAGCAATTTATATGTGTGATACTTAAGTAGAGTTGGGCACTATATTTATGGTTTGAGGAAAGTGATTTAATGCATACATGTGATGATAAGTAGGCCTGTTGAGCCTTTTGTTAACAAAGTAGGACACTTCTTGCAACTATCAATTAAAGGATTTATTAACTGACTCTCTAGCTGTTTCTTTCTCCAGTGGCTGAGACCTAGGAATCTAACGCTTCATATTTAGAAATTTGTTTCTTTGACTTGTACTTTCCAGCTCAAGAGATAACAATCTCAAATAAAGTCACACACAAACACCTATAAGTTTAACATATCCTATTCTTATGAAAGGATAGTCTTATGGATTGAGGACAGCACATGTTGACAATGGGCACTATTAGCAAGGGTTGAGGTGGTGGAATAGAATTGGTGGAAAGTGATGAGCAGAGAAAGGAGGAGAGTGGAAGATGGGGGCTTTGAAAACTGCCTTTGTGATCCTGCCTGGGCTTTGAGCAGGTCTTTGGAGTCATTAATTCTACCAGTGAATGTTTATTAAATACCTATTGGATATTCAGTAATGTGTTCAATATCATCTGCCATTTTCCCTTCGGTTGGACTGTACAGATTGTTGCATAAGTAAGATTGTGGATTCAACAGATAAGAATAATCTATGGAAACCCCTTCTGCCTTTAGTTCCCTGCAGTGGGTCTTATGTCAGTAGACTTCTATCTTGTCTCTATATAAATAAGAAGATAAACCCTTTGTACTCACTTCTAGTTAAAACTAATAATTTTATAAGCTAAAAGTCTATATTTAAACTGAGGTTGAATAAATATATAGTTCTACTACAGTAGAACTATATATCTGTAGTACATAGGTTCTACTACAGATCCTAGAGCAAAAGGGACTCCCAAACTTTAGGCAGGGGAGTTAAACCTCATGTTTCTTATCTGAACGATGAGGATTCTTGTTATACCTTCCTCATGTGATGGTTGTGAGGATTTTATGTAAGACAAAGTGTATTGAAAGGGTTTTGTATAATAGTGCCTGGGACAAATGAGGAAGCGCCCAACATATGATGGAGGAGAAACACAAAAGAGAAGAAAACATGAGGAAGTGAGCACCGGATCTAGCCTCGGGGTGAAGCGGACCTAGTTAAGGTGAAGGCTGTGGAAATGGGAGTGATGTTGTTTATTAAAGAAAGAACTACTTAGTGTGTAAAGAATATTATAATGATAATACAAGAAATCAAAGCAAAGCAAAATTACCCCAATCCAATTGTTGCCTCAGATTCTAACAGTCCTTTAAAATCTGTTCGTGTTACCCAATCCTTGTCTACATGCACACATAAAAACATAACCATAGTACAGATATGGTTTTGCATTCTCTGCTTTTTCCCTTGTGTAATTAAATGACTCATTTATCTGCTATTATAAACTAAGTTGTTCTAGATCTTTTCATTATAATGAGCCTTGTGGCAATGAAAATCTTGGTGCTTATAGTTCTTTGTCTTTTGGGATGTTGTTTCCTTAGAAGAAATTTTTAGGATAGGAATATGGGGGTCAAAGGATATAAGCATTATAGGTATTTAAGAGTATTATTGCCAAATGACTTTCCAAAAGGGTTTCCCAGTTTGTACTGTCACTAGTAGAGAATGGATGAATGCACAGTCCTCCTGACAACCTCCCTGACGATGTTAAGGCAGTATCATCATTTAAAATGTTTCCTCTGTAACAGATGCAAGGTATCTTCTAATCTGCATTTCTTGGGTAGCTAGTATGGTTGAATATTTTCTCATGTTTATTTCCTAACTGTATTCCTTTCGATATGAATATGAAATTGTTTGTTCTGGCTTTCCCCCACTGTGGTGTTGGAGCATCTGAGGGGCAAAGACCTACTATGCTCAGACTTTGTTCTTGGCACTTAACATGCATTATCTCAGCTAGGTTGGCATTTATACCTGCGTTTTATAGATGGTAAGAGTGAGTCTTGAAGAAATTAAATTTTACGCCTAAAATTGAATTGCTGATAAATGGCGGTTGTTAGATGTTTTTTCTTATCATCTTATATGAGTTTTTACATAATATAAATATTAACTCTTTGGGGAAAATATTTTCAGCAAATATGGATAACAATCTGTTGTTTTCTTTTTTCTGAAATTATGCTATTTTTGTTCTGCAGAAGATTAAAATTTTTCTGTGAAGTGATGGATTGGAAAGATACGAGGGTTATAGATTGGACCTCAGTTTCTTTTTTATTTTGGTATCAGTATCAGTTCAGTGAAGATTAAAAGCAGCCAAGAGACAGAATTGTATGTGGATCATTTGCTAATAATTCTGTAATGGAAAGTGTCTCCCAGCCTCTCCCTTGGTTTCCCATGGGATGGGAGAGTGGCCTGGGAGCCTGTTAGAGGCCATCTGTGGACAAGCTGTGCTCCTTAACCACTTGCTGGGTGGTCTCCTAGTGGTTGCTGTGTAGTCACCATATTATTGCCTTCCTCACTTCTGCCAAAGACTCTAAAAAGCCCCATGACAGGCCACATATAAGACTGTTGGCCCTCCGAGTAGGACCAACACAGATTGTGGCAGGTATCCAATACCAATGAGGTCATTCGCTGTTGAGTTTAGTATTATTTTTCTTCAGAAGAAGGACAAAAGCTCACTGAAATGGGTGGAGATGCTCAGACATTGCAGCTATGTTGTAAGGAGCATCATTTGGAAGGTTTTCAATGGCCTGACCTTGACATGGATGGTTTGGATTTGGGGGGAGGGGACAGCAGTGCTAGAGGAGGTGTTTTGGAATGAAGGAATTGTAACGGTCTCCTTCTAAGGCAGAAGGGGCTATATGTTACATGGGCATTTGGAATATCCCAACCTATCGCTTATTCCGGTCTACCTCATCAGGTAACTGACTCCCACCCAGCCATCAGGGGCATGACGTCATTCCCCAGGCCTTGGCCTAGTGGCATGGGACGATCCAGCAGCCTTCCTCCTGTTTAGGAGGCTCACTCCAGAAAACAATTAGGAGAAGCCTGTTCAGCAGGGGAAAAGTGAGCTCTGTAACATCAGGCCTATAGCCAACATCGCCTGGGCTGTTAAATTCTGTTCAGCCCAGCTTTATAGACACTGGCAAACTGAAAAAGTGCTTTTGGCCTGCAGCCTCATCACAACACAAGATACTTTTCCTGACTAGTGGGAAAAGGCACAAGTTTCTTTCTCTCTCTCTGAAAGAGTGAGGACTGCTCTACGATCTGAGGCCAAACAGAATTCCCAGCATGCCAAACACTCTTTTTCTCAGGTGCTTCAAGGACCAGAGGCATTAGAATAAATGGCAATTAAGTAGAAATGCATTTTAGGAATGTGCTCCTCTCTGTGTCCGTGTTACCTGCCTTCACTCTGATTGCGCTGCTGGGCAGGGCTTTGACCATGGAACGTCACAAAAGCACAGAGGCCTCATGCAAAGAGAAAGTTGGAAGAAATGTATGAGTGATGATTGATGACATCTTTCTTTCTACATCCTGCCTATAATGATGTGATATGTATATATTTTGGTTGAAAAGTTAAACTTGTAGAAGAGGAAGCTGAATTGGCTGGAGTGAATTCAGTAGTGGTGGCCAGGACACCCAGAAACAGACCCAGCTACTTAGATGAGCTGGCCTGTAAATCCTTGTGGTTAATTGGTGGGTGGCTGGTGGTTATGCCACTCTCTGGGCTCCCTGAAGGGATTGGAGCCACCCCACCCCCCCACACACACACACACACAACACTGCTTAATCATGTACAAATTATAACTTTGTCTTCACATTCTGCCTCATAAAATGAATGGTCTTCATCATTTGCCCGTAATATGTAGTTATTATTTCAATTAACTCAGTGTTTTCTCAACTGCCTCTTTTTTTTTTTTTTTTATATGCATGTCCAGGTTGGTGTTTTCTCTCTGAGATTCTTAGCTTCTCCACAATAGAAAGCTCATTTGCTTAAGACACAAAGTATCTTAAGCAAAGTACATGGGACTTACACTCAGGGGCTCTCTAACTACTTTCCATGGTGATCAGGGTGTCTGCTGGCCAGCTGCCCCGTGACTGAAAGCCACAATCCACCATATTCCAGGTGGCAAACATTTCAAGGCCTATACATCACACCACCGACCGATTGTAACCTTGGCTCTAGTTGATTACAAACACTGTCCATTGCAAACTCCTCTCCTGTTACTAAGATGTCCCTTTCATCTCCCGACTTCCTGCTTCCTGCATTCCTGTTATTTATAGTATCCCAGGAACAAACCACTCCCAAATTTCTCAAGAGGATTTACAGTTGCTACTTTTAATTCCTCACCCAGTTCACGCCTCCATCCATTGAAGCCTGTGTTTTGCTGCTCCCAACCTATCCTCCCATAGGCTGATGGTGATCTTTGTTCAGTCCAAAGGCCTGTTCCTCAGTCCTTGACTTTGTGACCAATTTTTCCCTGCTGGTCTCCTTTACCCTGACTCTTGACTTCTGGGCCCACCCATTTTCTCTCCTTTCTCTAACTGCTTCTTGGTTTTCTTTCTTCTTGTGGCATCAAAATATGACTGATCCTCAAGCACTTACTTCTCTCTAAACATGTTCTCTCAGTGACCTGAAGCAGAACAGTGGCTATGACTATCACCTCCCTTTGGATGATGCCCACATCTCTGCTTCTAACACCAAATCCCTCAAGCTTTAGACTCATGTACTCAAATTTTTGCTTGTTCTTCACCTGCACAATCTGCTTAACACTTCAAACTTCACATGCCTGTCACTCACCTTTTCCCCTGACTGTGCTGTTTCTGGTATCCCCATTTCTGTGGATTCTCCAGCTCCCTATACTTCAGAATGGACTTGCTATGTGGGAGGCAAGCCCTGTTTGGACAAAGTCTTTTAAACCCTCATTTTTATTAACATATGTCACTCCTTTTTACTTCTTGTCTGGGTTTTCGCAACAGATTTCTTGCCAGGCTATTTCAACTTTTATTCCCTAGCCCAACACACCTGATACACATAGCACGCTGTAACGTTGGCTTGCAAAGCAATGGTTCTCAGTTACTAGCAGTTAATGCAGTGTGTGGGATATGTTCCAATGAGTCATATCAAAATCTTTGGGATCAGGGTTTGCAAATTGAAAAAGCCCTAGATGTTAAATATCATTCTTCTAAAGGTATTATGTTCATTTTTATATGCTGCTAACAGATTAATTCTTTTGATACTCAATCAAGATTAAGATATGATTCTTTCCCTGCTCAAATCTTTCAATTGTTCTCTGTTGTCTACTAAAAATTCCCAACTTCTTAACCTTGCAGCGTCAACAAACCTTACCATTATGACTTTTTCATTCCCTTCTATACTGATCCTATATGACATTCAAACTGAGGAATTTCTATGAATAGCCCCAGGCTGTTTCACCTCTGGTTGTACCACACCACCCTTCTGTATGGAATGCCCATTCCCTTTACCCCGCTCTGGATCCAATATCACTTATTCTACTAGGATGTCTTCCCACTCCTCAGGTTTGAGGGAACAGATGGGGTCACTTTGATCTTCCACAGACATTGTTTGCAGCTCTCCTTCAGTGGTTATGTTTTGCTTATGTGTAGAGGCATCTTTTCTCCTCTAGAGGAGCATAAATTTCTGGAGAGCAGAGATTCCATTCCCAATTTTCAGTACCCAGGACTTTAATGAATTGTATCTTGGCTTTGGCTGTCTATAACATGGAGTTCCTGAATTTGTTTCATTCTTTATTTATAATTTACTCCTCTTCTACTCCAATAAAATATTTCAAAGTGGCTTACCATATTCAACATAAACAACTTGGAATATTAACATAAAAAATAAAAACCAATATTAAAAACCATTTAAATATGGGGCAGCAAACTACACAGCCCATGGCTCAATTCAGCCCACAACACATTTTTTGTAAATAAAGTTTTATTGGAGTATAACCACCTTCATTTGTTTACATCTTGTGGACAGCTGCTTCCATGCTACAGTGACAGAGTGGAGTAGCTGTGACAAAGATCCTATGACCTGCAAAGCTTCAAATATTTGCTCGCTGGCCCTTTACAGAATGTTTGCCAACCCCTGATTTAGATCAATTATTCTTTTTCTTTTTTTTTTTTAATTAGTTTTAGGTGTACAAAACAATGTAATAGTTAGACATTTATCATTTATATTCCTCACACAGTGATAACCCCCTCCCCTATCTACTACCCCTCTGACGTCGCACACAGCCATTACATTTCCTCTGTCTCTATTCCTAATGCTGTACTCCACTTCTTGTAAAAAAAAAAAAAAAAAAAAAAAAAAAATATATATATATATATATATATATATATATGTATAAAATTGTAGTTGACCTTCATTATTGTTCAGCTTCAGCTTCAGGTGTACAGTGCAGTGATCAGGCATCTAGATCACTTCAGGGATGATGTAGGTCAATGATTCTTAATTGAAGTGAGGTGAGAGAGGGAACAAAAGAATGGAGGGGAATGTGTGGATTTAGGATTACCTAAGAACCCAAATGAGAATGCTCACTTTTGTAGCAAACTAGTTACTGATGAGACTCTAATCTTCTTCCAAGGTGACATTCTTGCTCAAGACAAAGTCCTTTTTGGGGACTTTTTAGTCACCTCTGGGTCAGTGCCCTACTGTTTTAGTAAATCAGTGTTACTGATGAGGCTGTGTTGTATCTTGTTAGTGTGTTAGGTAGGAAGAAAATGGAAAGAGAATTTGATTGTGTAGGGCGGGGGAGGGGGGATTATTATGTCCGGAGCTCTCAGTGAGCTAGTGAATAGTAAATTTAGTTCTTTGATTCCTAGCTGCCAAAGCAAAAAGTGAACAGGACAAGATAGATAGTTCTCCTTGGCTAACATACGGAAGTGTATCCATTTGCTAAAAAGGACAAACTTCTCAATGCTAAAATCAAGAAGGAATGTGTTGATTTGTTTCTGAAAGATGTATGAAACAATTCATTTCACTATAGGTATGCAAATGATCTAGCCAATATATTGAAATAGACAATTCTCATTACATTAAATTATAATTAAGGAAGTAGATTAGTATAGTCCAGGGACATTGGTTGTTGATGTCCTAACTTGTCGTGGGAGTAGAGATCAGAGAACCTAGAGAATGCGTAGGTAATATGTTCTTCTACTGGAACATTAGTTGGTTTTTCATGCCCTGAACACAGGTCAACTAAGTGTAGATTTCAAATAAGAACTGGGAGTGCAGGTTTTTTGGGATGATGACTAACGAGTAGTCCATAAACTGGAAGCAGGTAGCAAAAGTGACATTCTGGTGGGAAAACAGAGAAACTGTGCATTTTTGCCTGGTTAGCTGACCAATGCAATGCCACATAGTGGTAGGTAGTACTTGTGGGCACCAGAGCAATTTTATATAACTCTGTGGGGGCAGTAAAATAATTGAATGAAGGATAATGATGGCAGTAAATAAATCATGAACTATCTCACATGTTTACAAGGTTATTAACACCTACAAAAGTAATCTTTAAAAAGTTATTCTGCAGCTCAGAAAATGATATCATCCAAACTACCCACGCATTGTGCCTATTTAATTATTATAGACAGAGATTATAGATGGGTTTGATTTTTAAAGAATTAACATTTGTTGCCATCTCTTTTTAGGCCTTCAGAAAATAATGCAAATTATAAATATGTAGGTATGTTATTTTCCTATATAAATAATTTTGAAGATAAGAAAACCAAAGCTTCCATTACATTGAAAACATACAATATATCGATGATGTATATAGATATGTATACTCGAAACATATATAATTTTACTAACCAATGTCACCCCAATAAATGTGATAAAAATTAAAAAAAAGGAAAATGCATATTTTGAAATGACAGAAATTTTCGAAGGTTTATGGAAGGTTTTTGTCAAGTGAACATAAGATTTGAATTTTTTTTTCCTTCTTTATACACAGTATACTCCAAGGTAGCAAAAATATTTGTTGTTATTGAATGGGAGAATAACTCCATTTTTAATTTTTTAAAATCTTTTAAAAATTCTGAAAATGGTTGCTTTAATAATTTAGTATAATTTTGGATCATCTCATGGAAGGGTAGAATTATAGCTGGTAAAACAATATATTAACAAAATCATTTTATGAATGATATTCTTTTAAAAATATGATTAAAATATTATTTCTAAGTCTATCAGACCCTTATGATCTTATTCCCATGCCATTTGTTCTTCTGAGCATACTGAAGGCAGGGCTGCCCCAAGGTGGTTCTCCAATGGGTTTGTAAGTTGTAACCTCTTGGCATGATCCTTACAGGGATAGCCAAAGACCAGGGCAGAGCTGCCATACATATAACCTCTCAGGTATATGAAGATTTTATCATAAGTGCAATTTAATACCCCACAGAAAGTGTGTAAGTAGGGTAGTAGCATATTTAGAGCTGCATTTAAAAGCATGCACCCCCCCATATGTAGAAAGGATTGGAGCTGAAAGTGGGAGATCAATTAGGAGGTCATTGTAGCTGCGCCAGTGAAGGATGCTAATAATTTGAACTTGATTGTTGGCAGTTGTTGAGAGGAATGAGGTATGTTTTGGAGATAGAGTCCACAGACTAGATGTGGGGCCTCTCAAGTCAAGCCTACCTCTGAGGTTAGTGGCATGGACAATGAGTGTATATAATGAAGTCACAGGCCGAGGGGGAGTACTTTGAAAGAGTCACCAATAAAAAGTGCGAAGAGGTATCAAAAGTTGACTTTGGACTATTGAAGCATCTGTGAGGCAACCAAGGGGAAACTCCAAGTAGTCAGTTGGATATACAATTCTAAAGGCTTAAAGAAGAGGCTGGACTGGAAATATAAATTTGGAAGCCATTTTATATATTTGGAATTTAAAGCTAATAAGATTGAGATTGCCTAGGGAGAGAATATAATATGAAAACAAAACAAAACAAAACAAACAAAAAAAAAGAGTGTCCAGACACTTAATATTAGTTGGAAGAGGAAGAACCAGCCAAAGAGGTTAAGGAATAACCAGAGAGAAATGATATCAAACTTGGAGGGCAGGGTGCACTGTTAAGAAAGCTAAGAGAAAGGAGAAAGGAACAACTGGTCACTTGTCTTATATGCTGCTGAGAAGTTGAGAATGCAGTGTGAATAATTTTTATCAAGAAGATGGTTTTATTGTGGGCAGATACCTGATTGGAATGACATTCAGAGTCCATGAGAATAAAGAAGCTGAGGCCAAATGTCTAACTTTGAGATTCTTGGCCATCCAGGATTCTAGAGGGAGAGGACCAAAGATAAAAGATGCCAGGGGTCCAGGTTTTCCCAGGTGAGAGATGCTAGATCATATTTGAGTGGTGATGGACAGGAGCTTAAAGGTTGAAGGTATTGCAGAAAGAGGGGCTTGTTGATAAGGTGTCTGGAAGATTGAGGGGCTTGGTATCCATAGCCCATGTGTAAGTCTTGGCTTTTGAAAGGAGGAGGAACATTTCCTCATTGTAATTGAAGAGAAGGGCAAATGGTTGCAGGTGTAGCTTACAGTGCTAGGTGTTTTAAAATGCACACCACATAATATTTATAAATAAATATTAAAGTTACGGTTATGATTTATAAAGTCCAATAAAAAGGAGGAAGACTGGCGAAGTGTAAATTGCAAGTAATTCTATGTAAACATTAGTTTGGATGCTCCTATTTTCACATCTTCTTCAAACAGAAATGTCTTTAAATTAAAACAAATGGATTTTTTCTTGCATCTGCACTTCTGTTGAGTGGTTATTATATTGTAGTTGGTTCCACTTTTCTCTTTTGGCTTTGATCTGCAATACATTAGTTTTCTATAATCCTACCAAACGGGAAAAATCGTTCTCCACACACAATCTTTCAGTGCTCATAAAGATATTCATTTGTAATATGAGAACTGTCACATGCCTTCTCCTTCATCTAGCAGTGCAGTTTACCTCTACCTGTAGATGTAAAAAGGAAGAAAACTTAATTTCACTCTCCACTCTTCTGACAGTTTTAAAGTTACATAAAAGTAACCTTGCTTCCTCTGGCAGTTCCAAAATGTTGTCAGGCAACCAATCTATCAAGAGTAACAAGATTGTCTTTAAAGTCAATGATTTTCTTTCATTCATTCCTGGAACAGCGAGACAGATGCAAAAATGATATCCTAATTTCAGATTTTATTGGGCACAGTCTTTCAAGATACTTCTGGCTCCTGCTTCTCGTACACAGGTAGATGTGGTCAGAGCAAGGTTATATTCTGGGACAACTTTCCCTGCCTCACCATCACTCCACTTACCGCCTGATTGTTTTCTGTGTCTGAGCCTGTATGCTACTTGTCTCCAGTTGTTTTACACATTGTAATAATGGTAATTGCTAAGAATTATTGAAATAACATTTTATAGGTTTCCAGTTACAGTTTTCAGGGCTCTTTCACATGTGTTCCTCCTAACAGTCTTATGAGGGAAAATGAGTAGTGATTATTAGTTATCCCCATTTTCTAGATTAAATTACTAGAGCACAGGGAAGTTAAAATGCTTTGCCCAAAGCTACATATCTGTAACTACTCCAGCCAGAACTCACATCCAAATACTCTTTACATGTATCCCCTGTTTTTCAATAACATGATCGCAAGTACAGAAACTTTGGAGTCAAAGAGATTGAGGTTCAAATTCTAGCTTGGACTCTGAGCCTCAGTTATTCGGCCTAAAAAGTAAAAAAATAATACTACATTTATGTTTTCTCCCCCTAAGAAATAAAAGAAATAATGTATGTATGTAAAGTCTCTGGTAAAATGAAGGCAAAATAATCTTTTTTTATCATATTAATAATAATTGAACTGATAACATTCAGGGGCTAAGAAATCTACATGGAACTATGAGTATTTACATTAAAATATACCTCTTGGGAGGATTCTGATTTTCACCTCCCTTTGTTTATAGCAGCACTTTGAGTCAGTTTCCCTGTGTGAAAAATCAGGAGTAGCTGGGTATAATTATACCTATGTTTTGGCATTTCATCAAAGATGAAATGATTCCGACCCATTTCATACAACTGGTGAATCCCCTGACAAAGCAGCCAAACATCCATGGTTGTCTCATCCCCTCATCCTCTACCTAGTCCCTACTCTATTCTATCATTCCAAGCAGAAATGGACTTGAAGAGCTAACAATTTCCCTGATCCCTGTAGAGATGGTTGATGTACTGAACATTTGAGATTTGCTTGAATTCCTGTCACTCCCCCTTCATGACAGTACGCAATATCCTTTTGGCTTATTAAGGCCCTTCATGAGTGGTCTTGGTGGAAGTATTGTTTCTGGTTCCTGATTTCTACTATGCAGATTGAAAGATCCAGACGTTTCTTCTCCCCGTTTCCTGGTACCTGCTCTTGACCAATCTGCCACTCTGTGGGTGGGTGGGGGTCTTTGAGTCCTGACTATGTAGCGCTGGGTAGAAGAAGCCGTGGGGCTGGCCGTTCATCATGGTGGTGCCGTGTTGCTCAGACGCACCCCTTGCTGGTATCAGCCGTGCATCCTGCTGTCCGGCCTTCTCAATGCTTGTGTTTTCCATGCATTCTCAAGGCTCCCATCAATTCTGCACGCCTTCTGATATTTTTCTGATAAGTTCCCTTTTGCTAGAGCCATCCAGAGCTGGTTTCTCCTGATTGTCACTGAGAATCATAATTATGTTTTTCATAATTGGTGGAGGTTATCTAATCATTCCACAGCAGTGTTATAGTTAAAAAAAAAAACAAAAAAAAAAAAACAAGAGTGTTTTAAAAGAATGAATATTTGTAGCCATAATAGTTAGAACGTTAGAATGTGGTAATAGGATGATAAGTTATTGAAATTGATTCTTTGATCTAGTCAGCATGATGTCTTGGAAAGAGTCAGGGGGCCTGTGCTTGAGTTCTTTTTCTGCCAGTAAGTAGCTGTGTGACTCTGGGCACAGCCCTTCACATCCCTGGGTCTTGAATTTCTTACCCATAAAATGAAGGACCAGAAATAGAAAGCTCTAACTTTTGTTTTATTTAAAAGGTCTATGATTCTAAGCATTGCTTGAAGTTAGATTCTGTTGTGTGCAAGCCATTGAGTTGGCTATGGAAGTAGTAAGGCCCTGGGAGTTCACAGTTTTCTTGTGAAGACTGTATATAATCATATGAAGCAAGTGCATAGTATTTCAAGGTAGAATGTGAAAATTTATACCACAATGGGTTATGCTGGATGTGTGCACTGCAAACATTCTGAATTGAAGAACCTCAGGGAAGAGGGTGCTTTTTGACTTAAGTCCCAAAAGACAAATCATATACATACCTGCAGTGCCAAAAAAATGTTTATAAGTGGACACCTTGCTCAAGCAGTAGTTTGCTGTAATCAGAACTGTCTGGATGCTGATGGTAACCATTTTCAGCACCTCTTGTAATTGTGGAGGTCACACGTGACTTGCATCCATCTTTTGTTATAGGTATATATTATTACAATTTTAATGCAGTTTTTTCCTTTCTTAAAATGTGTATAGTTTTTTTTGGCCATATCTATATATGGCTGATATAAAGGGAGAACAAATCCCATTTGAGAAAGGGTGTGACTGAGGATCAAGAATGAGTTAGGCATGTATGTGTGGGGGCAGATATGGAGATCAGCTGACTTTTTTTTTTTTTTTTTTTTGGCATGGGGGCTTTAGTGGTTGATAATATTGGGGCCATATTGTAAAGTTCTTGACTACAGAATGATAAATTTGAACTTAATCCAATGGCCAATAGGAAGTAAATTGCTTCCTCTTCTAAAGCAGAAAAATAGCATGAACAGTTTGGTAGTTTTGGAAGATTAATTTGGCTCTTCTAGTGGATTGGATCTTGGAGAAACTGGGGGCAGGAATACCAGCTAGAAGTCAGTTGTGATGGTCCACGTATAAGGAAATGCAGGTAAGATTTAGGATGGAGTTGGAAACAAGAGAATGGATACATAAAGACAAATCAATTGAATTTGTGAACCAAAGATGAAAGATATAGAGACAATTAAAAGGGATTTAAATTCCTGTTGGTTGGAATTCTTTTAAAATATGAAGCACCTCATGTTACTCCTTTGCTCAAAACACTCTAACAATACTTAGAATTAAATTCATCTTTAACGTGGCCTGCAAAATGTACATACCTGGGCTGCCTCTCTGACCCACTTCCTAACGTTCAAGCTCCCTGTGACTCAGCCATATTGGTCCCCTTGCAAGTAACCTTCTTATCCATGGGACTTTTCTTTGCTGTATATTCCCTTTGCCTGGAATGCTATGCCCTGGACGTTTGCATGGTATTGCTATTTCAGCAGTACTGGTCTCTACTCAAAACTACTTCTTCAGAGAGGATTTCCTCCATCATCCTTGTTAGCTGACAGCATCTATTGCTGTCTATCCCATTATCCTGCTTTATATATCTTTATAGCAATGCATATGACAATATAGGCCTTATCCATTTGTTTCTCTATCTATCCCATTACCCTGCTTTGCGAAGGTCAGACAATTAAGTTCACGAACTCATCCTAGAAAAAGTGCTACATACCTTGTTGCTGAATATCACTATGGTCACCTTCGAAGTACTCCCCTTGGGAAGCTATGCACTGATGCCAGTGCCTAGTCCACCCTTCAAAGCAATTTTGGAACTCTTTTTCTGGAATGGCCATCAGAGCTGTCATCTTATTACCCTGGTTGTCGGTTGTCCTGAATGTCATCAAAATGTCTTCCTTTCAATATTTCCTTTATATTTGGGTAAAGAAAGAAGTCACTGGGGGCCAGAGCAGGTGAGTAGGCAAGGTGTTCCAATACAGTTATTTGTTTATTGGCTAAAAACTCCCTCACCGACAGTGCCGTGTGAGCTGGTGCATTGTCGTGATGCAAGAGCCATGAATTGTTGGCAAAAAGTTCAGGTTGTCTAACTGTTTCATGCAGCCTTTTCAGTACTTCCAAATAGTAAACTTGGTTAACTGTTTGTCCAGTTGGTGCAAATTCATAATGAATAATCCTTCTGATATCAAAAATGGTTGGCAACATCGTTGCAACAAGTTTGCAAATTTAATTGTCAGTCTTCGTGTATATCTTTATACGATGCATATGACAATATAGTCCATATTCATTTGTCTATTTCTTGTGTCAATGTGCCCAATGTGGAAGACTTAGTCTGCTTATTTTTTACTACTGTATGACATTTTGTATGTGTTCAATAAATATTTGTAAATGAATGACTGATTTCTTAACTGTTGAGTACCAATTAAGTTGTTCAAGATAAGAAAATTGATCTGAGGACAGATGACCCCGAGTTTGGTTTTGGACTTGTGAGTGTGAAATGAGATTTTGGTGCCCAGCAGTATAAAGATTTTTCTGTTAATTTGAAAATGACATACTTTCTTCTCCAACAAATTAACTCTTCTCCCTAACCCACCCCGCCCACCCTCTACCCCACCCCCGCAAAAAAAAGCTCATTTTGATGCTTGCAGTAGAAAGAGCACAATAATCTGATTCTAATCAGAAATTATGAACTTTCAAATAATTTGTTAAATTCATTTTCAGTGGTGCCCAGAGCTTTCAAACGGGGTTAATTTGAACCAAAGGAGATGAAGTTGAGGCATGTTAATTGGATGTCCTGTCTATCTGTCCATTTTAATATAAAAATCAATTTCTAAAATACAGTTATAAGGGAAAGTGATTTGCCTAATTTATAGGCCAGACTGTGTTTGCCTGAAGCTGACACCACCCCCACTCCCTCGGTTTCTTGGCAGCCCTGCTCTCTGAAAGGGCCAATTCACTCATCTTTCTGGAGACATTTATGTCATCAAAGCGCCCTCACTGTCACAGCAGCAAACAGCACATATATTTCCTTATCACTTAAAATGCAAACACACAGAACATCCTCTTGTCAATTTGCAGCATCTAAGCCACCAGCATAGGATTTGGCAATCCTGGAAACAAGCATAGATCACACTCTGTCCTAGTCCAACCTAATCAAGAGAAAGCCACCCTGTAGCTATGTAAACCCATGAAGTTGGGTTTAGTGGAAAGGACAAGTTGGAGCACAGCCCCTCAGGGTGAAGGAAATTGTCAGTCTCAGGCCTGTGCTATTGACTGATCCCCTGTTGTTTTAATCCCTGGGGATTAAATAGTAATGGTGAAGGTGGTGGAACCAGGAAGGGGAGACATGGCTTCCCTGTTTCCTTCTCTATCTTGAGGCTACTAGACTGGCTTTAGGAAAACTGAAAGTAGAGGTGTAGACTGCACGGAAGAGTTACATGTCTAGGGTTCCATGGGAATTAGAAACCCTAGTCATGTGTCAATAAGATTCTCAATGAGTCAGAAAAATTGCATGCTTGGGTCCTGCTCAGAATCCCACAGCTGTATAAACCAGTCTGAAACATGTATATCTAGTCCAGGGCTAATATAACAGTGGAGCTGAGAGTCTAGTCCTCAATGTGGGGGGTTTCTAGCTTCACTCAAAAAATTAAAGTTCATTGTTTTAGCATCCACCAGATTAGCCTTCAGAGTACTCTGGTCTCAATGGAAAAACTCTGCTGGTGCTTTAAAGAATGCATTCTCTGTGGGATGCTGGGCAATTACACTCCAACCAGCAGCCTCCGGTTCTTAGGGATTGTATTTTTGCTGCTGGCGGATGTGGCCAATCACGCAGCAGTAGGGTGGGGTGGGGGTGGGGGGCTGTGAGGGTAGGGGGAGGGGGAAAGGAGGGGTTGCTTTTCCATTCCATTTAAATATAAAACCACCAGAGAACTTGAAGGATTAATTTCTTTTAAAGTATAAACAAATAAGTGCTTGTTAGACTGTAAATATTTACCTTAAAATATATGGTCTAAAGTGGCACTTTTACATCTTGTGAAGTATTGGAAGTATCAGGCTGTAGTGTGAAGTGGTAGGAGGGCAATGTTTGCTTTCTCTAGACATTAATCTTTGTCTGCAGTAGTTTATAGCCCACATTCATGCTGTCAGGTCCACACTCTGTTAAACTTTTGGGGTAGGAGGTGGAACTCCAGACTGGGAAGCAGAGCTCTTGTCCTAGACTGTCTACTAATGACTACGTGGTACTGTGTTGGTGTCTTAGCATCGCTGAGCCTTGATTTACTCATTTCTGTGAAGCGGGTTTTGTTTTCAACCTTTCTTGCAAAATGGGCCCTAAAAAAAATTGATAAAGCTGTGACTTTCTCTCCCGTGTGTGTGTGTGTGTGTGTGTGTGTGTGTGTGTGTGTGTGTGTATGTGTGAACATCACATATGCAAACAGGTTTGGTGTGGTCCACGGGTCCCTAAATAGGACTCGAAGTTAAGATCCACTGGACTGGATCATTCTGTTCCCTTCCAAAACTACCATGGCATCAAATACAAGTCACATATTTGAACCAGAAACAATTTTATTAATTGTTTATTGGTAACCTTCTGTCTTCCAATTGCACTTCCAACTCGATTTTCCGTTTATTGTTAATGAGACTGATTTTTTTCGTGAACCAGGCAGAAAGAAACAATTTCCAATTACCTAAAGGTTCCAGGGGGCTGATTTCTAGGGAAGTTCATTACATATACATTAAGTGTGCTGCAAATATAATTAAATAGAGGGTGGTGTGCTGGTGCCTAATGCTGTATAATAATATCTCCACACCTAACTGTCGGCCAATGTCTGCCAAAACTGGAATTGTCTCGTTTACACATTTTCCAACAAATTGTTTAGCAAAGAGTTTACACATTGATTATAGACTGATTAATGGCCATTGACAAATATACTGCTCTTGAATTCACTCAATCAGAATTTTTATAAGCTTTACCCCTGTGATGAAAGATTAATGATTTACTTACACACACACACACACACACACACACACACACACACCCACACCCAAAACACTAACCTCTAGAAGTAGAGCACAAAGATAATTGGAAAGCTCACCAACTAACATCACAGTTTAATAGGTAAGATCCAGGGCTTAGAAGTCATGCGGATCTGGGTTCAAATCCCAGTTCTACCGTTTCCTAAATCTGTATCTTTGGACTCTGTATGCCTCACTTTCCTCATCTGTAGAATGAGATAACAAAAGTATACAACTCAGAACATTCTGCTGAGGGTTAAATGAGATAATACATCAAAGTGCTTATCACAGTGCTTGCCATATAATCTAGTTACCACTCCCTTTATTACTGTTATTATTATATCGCCATAATGAAAAAATAACCCATAGGCACATTGAAATCAGCCAGTAAACAATTGTTCAGTATCTGCTGCAGGCTATGTCCCCAAGATATTGAGGATATAGCATTCCTTCTGCTCTCAAGAACACGCACTGAACAGTAATGATTTGCTCACAACATGATGTGCTCTGCATGACAACGAGGTCCTTGAGGGCAGACACTACGTCTTCTTTGGCTTTCATCTTTAGTTCAATAAACAACTTTAGTTCAATAAGACCTCTTGCCATCACTGTGAGTTGCCTACAGGGTAATTTCGAAGCTTGAACCCAGCTCTTCATGAACGGGTCCCTGCCTATCCATCAGCCATGTTGCCTCTCTTCTGTATGGTAAGCTCCCTCCAGACTGCTCTGTTATATCCAATGGATACACTAATCTGTTCCCTGTCTTCATGACTTGGTACCTGCGATTTTCTTGGTTTGTAATGTCAATGACTTTTCTTCCTTTGTTCATTAGTGATCAGATATCTATTATATTATACACCTACTATGTACGACGTTATGAGATGAATTGTGTCCTTCCAGAAAATATGTTGATGTTCTAGAATGTGACCTCATTTGGAAATAGGGTCTTTACAGAGTTACTGAACTTAAAATAAAGTCTTTAGGATGGGCCTAATCCAATATGACTGGTATCTTTCTAAAAAGGGGAGATTTGTACATAGACACACACAGAGGAAGATGATGTGAAGACTTACAGAAAGAATGTTGTATGAAGATGAAGAATCAGAGTGATGCATCTATATAAGCCAAAAATTATCTGGGACTAGCAGAACTAGTAAGAGGCAAGGAAGGCTTCTCCCCTATAAGATTCAGAGCCAGCATGGTCCTGTTGACACCTTAATTTCAGACTTCTAGCCTGCAAAACTGTGAGACAATACATTTCTATTATTTTAAGCCACCCAGTTTGTGATACATTGTTATGGTAGCCCTAGGAAACTATTACAAGCCATATGTTAGAACCAGGTAGAAATATAAAATCATAAACTTTTAAAATAGCAATGTACTTTTGTACCTTCCTTCTCTTATATGTGAATTATAGGTGATGACACACACTTCTTGGTTTCATCAAAGGGCTGAGCAAATAGGAGGCCACACAATACACACTGATGTAGAGGCAACATTGAGTTGTGAAACAAGCTCTGTTTAGAAGCTACTAACCATCTAAAAAGCTGAGTCTCTCTAGTGCTCAGCTTTCTAATCTGCCAAAAAAGAGTTAGGGCATGTTGTTTGTCTCCCAGATCCCTTTGAATCAAATATTCTGTGATGTCACGTTCTGGGTCAAGCATTTTGAAATTATGAAGTTTATTGTGAAATAATTATATATTCATATGCAGTTATAAGAAATACTACAGAGGAATCCTGGGAACCGTTTAACCAGTTTCCCTAAATGATAGCATCTTTCAAAGCTATAGTAATTGTGCAGTTTTTAATACAAGCTGATCTTATTGGAATGAAATGTTGAAGATGTTTTTCACAGGCCATTCTGTTTACCTACCTAGATTAAATACCATATTGAAATCTGGCCTCTGATCATCTCTACGATAAAATCCTTGGTTTATTGACCATTTCTTTCTTTGCTTTATTGACCATTTCATTCATTGGCCTTTGTCTTATTTAACTTTGCTTTGATCAAGGTGACTGTAGGAATGGAGACGTTAGTCACTTTTTTAACCACTTTCTAGAAAAATGTGCCTGGCAGCCAAGTTATGCAGTCTTAATCATGGTCTGTTGCTTTTGCAATAATAAAATAAGGATAATATTAATGGTAATAACCAGGACTTATTGAACACTTAGTATATGTCAGGCCAGCCTCAGGCTAAGTGCTTGAAAAGCATTATCTTATTTAATTCACAATCCTGTGAGGTAGATACTATAATTACACCCCTTTTACAGATGTAAAAACGGAGGCCTAAGGTTTCCAGTGAATGGCTGGCTATAATTTGGATTTGAACATAGATATATCTGACTCCAGAGTATGACTTAACTACCATGCCACAGTACCAGTGAGTAAAAAGTTAACTCATTTACAATTGTCTTTAATTAAGTTTTCAAACTGAGCCTGAGACATCCCATTAAGTTCTGCCCATTACAGGCAAAATTTTGCATTGTGATTGTACAGGCACAGTGATACTTCTTCTCTGACAATGCCCCAAGTGGGAAACAGAGAAAAGCCCCCTTCTTCTGATCAGGGCTTTGGGCTCTGCAGTTAATCCTGGGATTGAGGAAACAAAAAAATGGGGAAGAGATGAATGTATATAATTCTAGCAGAACCCCTTCCTCTCTTCACCTGGGGCTCTATTCTGACCCACAGTGCTACTTCCCTTTTCAGAATAAGAGAGTTTCCACCTGACTTCACTGTCTTTGGTAATCAGTTATGCCAACAGGCTGTTTCTTTCAAAAGTCATGAGAAGGAACCCAAACCATGTGCAGTAGGCTCATGTCTAAATTATTTATTTGGTTTGTGTTGTCTTGTATTAATGACCTTGCTTGTTAAAAACACCATAAAATGACTCATAGGTAGTGTGCTGTTAAAGATCACTCATGCTAATTAGCCACTTTTATTTTATTTATCAACATAGTTCAAAACTGAGGCAAAAGTCAATTCACTTTAAAATGTTTGTGTTTTCCTTGTGGCATTTGCATTTTCAAATCTTTATTCATTTGCTCTGGGGTAATTCACAGACTCTCACTTCCCTTCCTTTATTGTCTTGATAATTTTTATCTTTTTTTTGATAATTTCTTGTCATTTAGGTTGGTCATATTTATGTACATTTTATATATACCATTTCTGCATATTTTATCCTCATGAGTTAAGAAGAAACCATAATTACCAAGTTGCATTCTGTTCCACAATCCATGTCCAACATAGCCTGAATATAAAACCCAAATAGTGCGATTTCAGAATACGCAGTCTGGGATGACTGCCGTTAGCAACCCTCTACACAGAACCTTTGGAGAGGTCTTGATGATGTCTTTCCTGCTTTCCTCATTTCCTAGGGTACAAAGGAAACAAAAGAAGCAAAAGGAATACCTCTGAAGTCTAACACTGAAGAATCAGCAGCCACTAACTGCAGTATGAACTGGTTAATGAATAGCTAGCACCTGTTGGAGGAAATGGATCAGGGGAGAGGTATGTTTTGATGGGAGTGGCAAGGCCTGGGGCATGGGCAGCGTTGTCAGCAGTGTTTGGGAAAGCTTGAAAATGGACACATGTTGGGAGGAATTTGGGAAACAGACTGGGAGCCCGAGACCTCCCACCTGACCTCTCCATTTTGTCAGGAGTGTATGCTAGCCCATAAAGTCCCAACATGTACTTCTCTGCCACCTCCTTTCTTGTTTCCTTTATCCTATGTGACTCCATTACTATAGTATCCTTGGAATTTGACACCCTGCTTCACAATGCAGCTGTGGGGGTGAAAAAAAGCTGCCTTAACAATGGCTTAGCCACTGCCTTGGATAGCTGAATTAAGGCCTAGAATTATTGGGAGCCAACTGCTTCCTTATTCAGCAGCTGAGTCAAGGCAAGCCTGCCTCAGAAATCTTGTTGTTTTGTACATGTACCACGTAAATAGGCTTGTTAGCGTGAGGTATATTTCTAAGGTAACGGAGGGCTGTGTTTGAAAACTCAGGTATCTCTCCTTAGGGCTGTATTTTAAGCATTTATTACAATTAATTCTACTGTCAAACATAAAATATTTATAAGGCCTATGGAATAAAAATTCTTTCTATTTGTTAAGGTGTTAAATGAGACATATGCTTCATTGTAAATATTAAAGGAAAAGCCCAGATCAGCTTTGCAATTGAATCTGGTTCTGTTTGATAACCTGTAGCTCTTGTTGGGATATGAGATTCAGCATAGAAATAATTAGAACAAAACCCTTCCCCCAAAAAAATATCAGTGCTACTCCCTAGATTATGACAGAAGGAAGCTAATTTACACAGTGGAATGCATAAAGCTTACTAATGGTTATTCACTTAGATGTGCAAAATACAAAAGGCTCTGGGTTAAAGCAATGGCAATGAATCATTTATGAGATATTATCTACTACTGAGATGGATTGAGTCCATCTGTTATAGCTGGAGAGTTTTTTTTTTTTGTTGTTTATGTAACTTTATTTAATTTTGTTGACAGTATTCAAAATGAAAGAAGGATTAGGGCAGATAAGCAAAGGATTTTTCAACTAGCAGATAACTGGAGTTAGCAGTTTTCTACATGAAAGTCAAGTGCTGTCCACTTGCCCTGGAGAAAGCACAAAATAAGGAAGCCCCAAAGAGCAAGAGCATGAAGCACAAGTCTCAAGTTGTCACTGAGATTCTAAGGTGCAGTCTGTCTGTCTTTGGTTTTTCATGGAGCTCGTCTAGGAGTTATTTTTCTCCCTCTGATGAGAGACGTAGGCCTGTTGTATGAGATACACTGTGGGGACTTGGAAATCTGAAAATCATGTAGGTAAAAAAATTTCTGGTCCAACACTAAATCCATTAAGTGAGAGACTAGGGCTGCCCATTGTCATGTTTGAACTGACCTTCTGATTAAACTTCAAATTGTCTGCTTACAGAGCAAGTTGGGTACTGTTGGGTTCTTCCCTAATATTTAAGGAAGATGGGAGAATGCCTAAGAGAATGGGACTGGCTGGCACAAATAAACTTTGATACACTGCTCTTTAGTCCACAGACTACATTCATTTCACCAATTGATACAACAATATGTTCTTGTAACCAAAGGATCCAGTTCAGAATCACATACTGCATTTAGTTGTGTCTCTTTAGTTCCCTTCAGTCTGGAATTTTTTTTCAGACTGGCTTCGGGTTGGTACCAAAGGTGGAAGGTACAAACTATTGAAGGAGAATATGTTTGTCCTCATTTGAATTCTCCTTACGCACTCATCATCTCTTCAAATAATTTGTAATTACTTAAGGTCAAAGGCCTTCTCATGTTTTTCTTTATCCTTTGTAGGATTGGCTGGATGTATAATAAATTCTCTATTCGTATTAGCTAGATCTGTTTTTTAAAAGTGGCAATTAAAATCCTTAATTTAATTGTGGAATGTCTGGAAGAAGTTATTTATTGGGTACTTCTAGAGATTTGTTCCGTCGATTAGCACACAATGGGGCCCAGACATTTCTAGTCTTCTCTCTACCTATCTTTTCCATGGCCATACACTAACAGCCTAAGCAATCATTTCATTACGTGAATGTCAAAGCGGGAGTATGACTAGATTACAGCAAATGTAGCCCACAAATGGAAAAATAGCCCACAGCCCTCGTTTAACTATTTCTTCTTTACATATAGATTAAACAATTGGTACTTGCTAAGCGACAAAGTTATCAGAAAATAGGGACATCACCTTTTATGAAGGAAAACACAACAAATAGCTCTACATGTGAGATATACAGCTATTGTACAAAAAGAGGCACATGCAGTTTTTCCTTGAGCAACTGAGGAAAGTAACTATATGTCCTGAGGAACTGGGGAATAAGAGCTCAAACCAGGGGTTCAAAATGAGTGAGTACACCAGAGGGGACTGAGGCCTGGAGTGGATGGAGAATGTGCTCAGTCTCTCCGCCAAGAGGTGAGGACTTGACGTCACAGTAGTCCAAGGTTGGAGAAAAGGCATGTGATAAATTTATCGAGATGTTGTGGAGGATATAAGGTGAAGGATAAAAAGTTTGAGTCTGCAGGAGTAGAAAATAACAAAGATGAAAGTGATGGAGTCAGGAGATGAATTCAATGGGGAAACAGGGCAAAGAAACAGCTGGTTTAATGTGCAAAGTTCATGTGGCTCCATCATAACTCCAGAATTGCAGATTAACAAAGGAATCTGAATCTGAAACCAATTTGTGACTACTTAAAAAAATTTTTTTTTTGAATGGGATTGTAAAACTTGAGCCCTTGAATAATTGTATCTATGTTTTAAAAGTTAAATAAGAGAGAAACTTGACCTCAATATCAGACTTAGGGATGGTGAATATTTATTTAGAAAACTATCTCTCCATTTGCTGCTGGGCAGACTGTACTCAGCTATTTTGTCGTGCTCTCCTCTATGGTAGATGTAAATGTGTATTCTAGAAGAGGAAATGATGCCTAGTTAATTTAAATAAAAAGTAAAAGCCTTTTTTCTGAGTATTGATGGGTCAAAGAGATTAAAAAGACAAAGTCTTTACCCTCAGAAATCTTGTCCTCTACAGGGCGATGTGAAAAATGCACATACATTATTAGGTTGGTACAAAAGTAATTGCATTTTTTTTTTAAAAAACCGCAGTTAACTTTTGCACCAACCTAACACTATAGTAAGAGGTGGGAAGTGATCCATATTCCATGAAAGGTATTAAGGAAACCCTGAAGAAGGAAAAATGCATTTAAGAAAATGAACATGAAATGTGGTTGTAAAACCAGGGTTCAAACCCTGTCTTGGATAGCTACAAATTACTGTTTTGAATGGGTGCTTCCCAATATTCTGAAACTTTCTACTCTCACTAGGCTTACCCTTTGGTAGGAACATGGTTTTTGCATGAGCATACTCTCATGGAAGTATTTGTTCATGAAAGGGAGATTTTCATCTTGGGCCACTTAAAAACTCAACAAGGAGTGAACAGCCTACATACTGAAAATACTGGGGTAAATTCATAAAAAATAATGAGACACTTTGGCCTCTCTGGAGCTGTTGGCTATTGGTGAATAAGGCACTTGCCTTTTGAGGGTAGTGGTGGTGGTGTTGGCCTTGGCAGTGGGGTGTGTGCCATTCAGCTTTTACATAAGCCCTGTTTGGGGAATAGGCAGATCTTTATTTTGGTGACATTAACCTATAGGTTACATATATGTCCTTTGAAATTTAAAATAAAGGGGAGGACTGGGCTCTTTTGCTGTTAATTATTGCAATGACAACTTTCTCTAATGGGGGTGTGTCTCCTTCTCTGCCTTTTAAAAAAATCTCTTGGCAGTGCTGAGAGAAAGGCGTATAGGGTCACTTGGGGTGGCCACTTAGGTGATGTCATTACTCAAAAACTACTTCCTCTGCCACAGGTCTTCAGGGACCGGTAATGATTGCCTTAGTTAATCTTTTGGGTCGAGGCATTGAAACCCATGCCAGATTTCATGTGTTCCCTGAAAGGATATATCAGAATGCATTCAACTGTAAGACTAAAAAAGCCAGCTAACCATGGTTTCAACCAAAGAACATTTATTGTACAAAAGGGTTCGGAATTTAGGTCACCTGAAGCTTGGTTGACCTGCTCAGAGATACTCTAAAGGCATTTCCTGTCTTTCTGGATTATTATCCTCATGAAATTGGCTTTTTGTCTTTGTAACAGCCATCTCATGGTTAGAAAACAGTGTCCATGGATTTGAGCGTTAAGTTCTCATACCACGTCAAAGCCAGGGAACCAAGCAGTGAGAGAGACCCAAAGGGATTTCTTCTTAAGAGAAGGCCCCCTACCTCTCATGGGGGTAGGAGTAAATCACATACAAGGGAGTCTGGAAAGCTGAGGATAGGAAAGAAGAAAATAATCCAGTACAATCATGATTCATCCAACAAATTGGGGTGCTGTTATCAGGAAGAAGGGAGAATGGCTAATCCATGAATCTCTAACCGAACGATGTGCTATCTTCCTTTATTCATTGGCAGGGTTCTTTTTTTTTTTTTTTTATGACATTAGTCTTAGGAAATGAACACAAGGTAGGTGAGAATGATGAGATGCTGTCAATGTCTCTCAGGGACCATGAACATCAATACATGGGAATGAGGGAACATATGAACAGGAAAAACAGAGAATGTGGAAACCAAAACTAAAAGTTTTCTGGGTCCCTCCTGGTTCTAACACTGTGATTCAACAAAGTGGGGAGGGACCAAGTATTCTTTTTTTACTTTCTTATTTTGTTAGTGCCCTGTTGTAGACACTGAATTTGTGAACTGTCTTGTTATTTAGGAGTCATTGGTAGAGGGGCTTGCTTCACAGCTCATTTTGGGACCCTGTCTCCAGGAGCTATGAGGGAATATTCTTACAAGAATATATTCTTTGTATTATATTGATATCTTGTCAGCCAAGAAAACTAGAAAGTGTAGTTGCAGGATACATAATTAAACATGTGGTACTTCAAGTTTTCATTTGTTCAGGGATTCCAGGTTCCAGCTGCTCTGAACACCCTCACTTGAGATAGGTAGATAGATGGTCTGAATTTAGGGTGCTCATCCACTTTGTCCAATTTCTGTTTAGGGCAGCCAAGTCTCATGCAAAGAAATGTGTGTCAAGGGAAGGTCATTTTACTTCTCAGTCTGTTTGTGTCTTTATCTGTTCAGTGGGAAATCTTGCTGTAATTACTTCAAGGGGTTGTTGTGAGAAGAAAATGAGACATTGTGCGAGACAGTTGCTTTGAAAAGGTGTATGGATGCATAATTATCAGATTGCTGCTGATGATTCAGAGTGTCTGTAGAACTGGACAGTGATGGGTTTGAGGTAACACTGCTTATTAGTGTATTTTCAATGTTTAACTCTATTTTGTTTGCTCTTAGCTTGCTTGCTCTCTCTCTCTCTCCCTCCCTCCCTCCCTCCTTCCCCCCTCCCTCCCTCCCTCCCTATTCCTTCCTCCCTCCTTCTTTCCTCCCTCTCTATCTTTCCTTCCCTTTCTTTCCCTTCCTTCCTTCCTTCCTTCCTTCCTTCCTTCCTTCCTTCCTTCCTTCCTTCCTTCCTTCCTCCGCCAGGTTTTTTGGGGGCATTGGCAAAAACTATGTGGACAATCTTCATTCATGTCTGATTTTTCATAACGACTTTTTATCTGTTTCTATTAGCAATTTTGCATACAGTCATAGGAGAGAATCAGTGACTATCTGAGGAGAAAGCTCGAGGAGGAAGGTTAAGTGACTGCAAGATGGAAAAACAAAACAAAACATGATTTTGTAGGTGAAGGAGTTATATCCTAATAATGAGTGAGGCCGGTCAGCAGATATTTAAATGCTCTCCTCAGGAGGTTTACTGGGAACACTGAACCCATCACTGGAGTGGGAGTTACCAGGCGTGGGCAGAGTGCTGGCTCCAAACTAACGACGCTCTGTTTGTGATTTAGCAAGTCACAGGGATTCTGAGCCTCAGCTTCCTTATATGCAAGATGGGGAATTCCCAGAGTGCTGATTAAAAACGAGGAGAGACGCATTATCACCCAGATGATCTCTAAGACCTCAGCCAGAATAAAGACAAGAGCTCTTGATCTCCTCACTGTCCTTATCTCTACAGTTGGGACCCTAGAGTGAATATTTGTGGACCTGTACCAGGGAGGGCCTTCGAGATCAACTGTTTAACTTCTTCAAAGAAGCACTCATGGTCATAGTGACTGCTACAAAAAGTCTGGGCTTTGAACCAAGGACTTTTGACTTTAAATCTATGTGCTTTCCATTGCAGAAGACTAAGGAAACTTTTCTGAAGAAGAGATCTCAGGGAACATGAAGGCTTTTGTTTAATAGAGCATATGTAAAAATTTTAAATCGCCCCTAGCAAAGCTAGTACAGAAATACAGTGGTACCTGGTTTCCGAACATAATCCGTTCCGGAAGACAGTTTGAGTTCTTAAATGTTCGAAAACAGCTGACAGCTAGGCCTCAGGATCTTGCACTCAGCTGAAGCCACGTGAAATGTTCGACTTCAGAGGTGGGTTCGAACCGAAGCATTTAATTCTGGGTTTACGGCATTCGTAAACTGAAATGTTCATTAACGGAGACATTCGAAAACCAAGGTACTACTGTATAGAAAGAAAATCACCATATGTGTGATGCTATGTGTGAATGTATGCATTGGAAAGGTCATTTGAAAGGGCATGCCAAATGTTCAATAATACAAGAAAAATCAGGCAAATTGGAGCACATCTTCTTAGCAGAATATTATGCAGCTTTTAAAGATGATGTTTGTAAAGATTATTTAGCGAAATGGAAATTTCTAACTTTATAATATTAAATGAAAAAAGTAGGACATGACATTTTATAAATATCTTAATTACAACTATGTTAAATATGTCTCAGAAATACTGCAAAGCAGTATGTCAACATTCTAATAGTGTGATGGGATTATAGGTAATTTTTTCTTTTCTTTTTTGTTGCATAGTTTTATTGTATTTATCATAATTTGCTCCAGTCAATTTTATTTATTTATTTATTTATTTATTTATTTATTTATTTATTTATTTTTAAGAACAGGCAATGCTATTAAGTAGGCAGGTGTTTCAGTCAGGGTTCTAGCAGAAGACAGATGGTGTACTGAGATTGGGATCATTTCAGGAGAGTTTAATGAAGACACTGTGTTCAAAGGTGTAGGCAAGTTAGTGATGTGCCCTGGGGCTAGTAACTTGGAGTCCTGGAACTTCACAGGGCAGTCTTCTGGTGAATGTTGCCATGAGAGAAGTTGTGATATTTATTTGAGGGATGAAATCAGCATAAAGAGGTGACATCACAGGGAGGAGCCAAGGGGATAAATATGCCAGCCTTTCTTTCTTCCCTCTCTCTAATATCCTGTCAGGGTTCCCCGTTAGCCAAGCTCAGAGAGAAGCCAGGGGGGCATGGGAGCCCCTTGGTGTACTCCATGAAGGTCTCCCAGGCCAGAGAGCTGGGTGGAGACAGGCGGAGACTGTATTAGGGCAGGTAAACCCAGCAGAGCAGGACACACAGGAGGAGGGCTTGCTTAGCCTGCTAGCTTGTCACAGAGTTGGCCTCAAAGCTCAGATCTTAACCTCATTCTCCTAAAACAGATGGCCATAAGGGCCTTCTGATTCAGAATCTTTGGACTGATAGCCCATAGAGGGAGTTATTTATGGACAGTTTCTAGGACCTCTGATCTATATGAACTGCGCTCAAGATCTAGACACACAAAGTAACCATGGCTTAGTTCCAATAGAAGAACAGGGCAATAACCAGATAGAAATAAAGATCTGTAGAAAGATAGGGATTGGGGAATCACTATCATATTAGAGATGATCAATGCTATGAAGGGGATGAGGCAGTTCAGAGGGACTAAATAGGAGCTGAGAACAGACCTTTGTGAAATCCAACTTTTCAGGGGCCAGTAGAGGGGAAAGAAGACAACGAAAGACACTAAGAATCACTAAGATACATTAAAAAAATAATTCGCATTTACTAAGTACTTATTATGTATCTATCCAGTCATTTCTATATGCTATTTCATCAAACCACCACTATATCTTTGTGGGAAATATGTCATTATTATCTCTACAGAAGCAGACACTGAAGCATAGATAGCTTGTGAAAAGTCACACAGCTAGTGAGGAGCTGACCAAGAATGTGAATCAACTTGATCTAGATTCTAGAAACTGCCTGCCAGGAGGCAAGAAAAGATGGTGCAATGGAATGTTGTAAACATCCAAGAAAAGGAAACTTTAGGACAGGGGGAGGGAGATGTCAGATGGTCAGCAGTGTTAAATACAGCAGAGGTAAGGCAGGATAATGGCTCAAAAGAAGTCATTTTAATATGATAGATAATCCCCCAGTCTGTTTTTAAATAGTTAATGCAATATGAGTAGGTCTAACACATTTTTAGATGCTTTTTGTTTGTTTTTATCCTGAGCCTAGAATTTGAACTCCACAGGTGCTGTATTAAAATTTTATTATTTTTATTTTGAGTACAGTCTCACATGTCTATCTGAAGCCTTTTTTTTTTCCCCCAGCTTCCTTTGGAGTTTTTGCCTTGCAAGTTTCATTTCTGATAAGTCTTGATAAGTTAAATGTTGGCTTTATGAATGTGTCTATTGTTTAAGGTTACAGATTTTGCTGTTTATCAGGGAATGAGACCTAAAGCTGCTGAGAGTCATTCCATTCACAGATGTAGACAGGAAACAGAATGTGTATGGTATTAACAAACTGATCAGAATAGAAGTTATAGCTCATACTCTGAAACATTTGACTTGGGAGCCATCAGGCATTAAGCTGTTATCACATTAGAGTGCAGTAAAAAGGCAAATTTAGGAAATTCCTGAAAAGATGATTTCTCCTATGATCTGATGATGGTACAGTAAATTCTTAGTTTCAGAGTATAGTTGCCATTTCAAGTTAAGTATATGCAATTTAAATTAAAGATGCTCAGATGTTAGCTGGCTGCCACAGCATATTGGCAACAGCATGTGTTTGAACTAGAGCAGATAATTCAAATGGCTCGTTATCCACTTACATTCTAATCATCTGTGAGGTGGCTTCTCTCTGGGCAAGCTCAGCATGCTCTCAGGGGAAGATTTATAGCTTCTGAACTTATAGAAAGGGAAAAAAAGAGTGGTTCTGGTTGCTGTGACTTAACCAGTCCCACGGAGTTTCTGCTTTAGCTCTTTCTCTTATTTGGAAAAAACAACTCTTTGGATTTTAATCCTCATGTTTGCAGAAAGTGGCTCCTGAGCCTGTTTCCAGGCTGGGTGTTTTAGTTACTCATCCTGCATAACAAATCACCCCAAAACTTAATGACCTACGGATAGCAATCATTTTACTATTATCTCTCATGTTTCTGAGATTTGATTGGACTCGTTTATATGATTCTCTCTGGGGTTTCTCATGTGATTGGAGACAGGTGGTGACTGGGACTGGATCCATCTTGAAGGCTTCTTCATCCACATGTCTGGTGGTTGATGCTGGCTGTCAGCTGGGACCTCAGCTGGACTGTTGGCTGGAACACCTCTGTGTGGCATCTCCATGTGTCTCCTTGGCTTCCTAACAGCCTAGTACCAAGTGTGAGGGTCCCAGGAAGACCAGGCAGAAGTTGTATCACCCTTTATGACCTAGCCTTGGAAATCACGTAGTATCATTTCCACTGCAGTCTGAGACCTACCCAGATTTAAGGGTGGGGAACATAGGCTCACCTTTTGATGGGAGAAGTGTCAATGCCACTCTGTAAGAAGAACATGTGGAATGAGAGATTATGCATCTTGGGAAATATAATCTGCCTCACTGATGACTTTTCTATAGACATATCCCCAGGCAAACCTGAGACGCTCTACAGTCATTTTCCAATTTCGATCGCTTTGCTTTCAGCAACCATTTCTTAACTTGTAGGCTTCCCTGTGGAGCTAGGATCCCATGTTGCCTTAGCCTACAACTTGATATACCTAAGCAATGACCCATGATTGAGACCTTTCTTCTAGGTAGGTATCTCCTCACCCAAACTTGCCTTTTCTTGGCACTCAGTGTTCATGGTCCATTCACTGTGACTGGATGGAATGTGGCTGCTTATAACAATCCCCCTATATAACATGTGTGGCCTACTTTTATGAGAAGAAAAAGGAGATTCTTAACCAACATGTCCCATTTTAGAGGTATTTTCATAGTTTGAGTCCAAAGGAGCCATGAGAGCTCATAATAGGTGGGTCAGTGTGGGGACAGAGCCCCAGAGAGCAGTTTCCAGGCTCTTGGCCTCACATGGAAAGGTGCTGGCTCGGGTAGTAGATGGCTGTCAGCTGTGGCTAGTTGGTCATCAACTGTAACCATTGAGCCATTGGCCAGTAATATAACTGCCATAGCTACGTTGGGGAGTGGAGTCGAGGGGAGTCAAGGAGAGTTGCTCGGTTGGCAGAAAAGCAGACAGCAGGTCGCACGTCATGTGAATCCAGCCTCCAGTGAGACTATAGTGGTATGACTCCCCTACCTACGGCTCCGTGGGTGTTCCTTTTTGGCCTAGCCACATCCTACGTTCTTATGTGGGGAGCGGGAGCTGAGACCCCGCAGGTCGCACCGCATGACAGCCAGCTAGCCTTCTGTAGATGAAGTTGGCCTACGTGGGATGGTTGTAGGACATCCTGGCCTGCTTTTATAATCTAATAAATTTATCTTAAGAATGAGTTCTGTCCTACTCATTGTGCTGCGTGTTGAGTATACAGATATGAATGAGATAGGAATTCTTCCCCAAAGGTGCATACCATAGGCATCACTGTCCAGAATCCCACAGTAATGACTGCTTTGAGTTAAGCATTAACAGCCCGTGATTAAGTCGAAACCCATTATCTTTAAGAGGTAACATGTTAAGCTATTTTTACTTGTTGACCCTTGGTGGAGATTCTATGAACCAGTAGACATCAAGACTGAAGAAATTAAATATCAGATGCATAAGCTTCGGTAGGAGAAAGGGGAGGTAAGAAAATGTCCTAATTTGGACATTTAGGACGGAATGAAATAAACTGTTGGGAGAGGCCATAAACTTTTTCTGCCATACAGTTTTTTTGGTAACAGATGACAGGCTGTCGATCATGGGGTTACCTTCATGGACTCTGGGGCCAGACTGCCTTGTTTTGATCCCTGGTCTGCCGCTTACTAGGTATACAGTCTTTGGTAAGTTACTTAACCTCTTAATGCCTCATTTTTATCATTTGTAAAGTAGGAATACTAACAGTAAATATGTCACAAAGTTCCTGTGAGCATTAGTTAAATGAACTAATACTAAGCAAATGCTTAGCCTTATGCCGAGCATATAGAAGACATTCTTCTTTGATTGTTAAATAAGCAAGAAGATTATTTTGTCTTAGGTATTTTCTACTCTGTTGTCATATTAACTAGAGAATTAACATATTTTCACATTGGTGATGTCAGAGAGTGTTGTATTGTTATAGTTATTATTATTATTATTGTTACTGTTATTATTGAATGCCTTCCCTTCTGTTGTCTATTTACAACATAACTCAGTATAACTCTTTACCATCCTATAGTCATATAGTCAGAGGATTTGATTCCTTTATTTCTAGATTTTTCTTCTTCAAACTTTCTTTAATATAACTGAGAAATTGTGAGGGGTGCAATAGACTTTCTGTTCTGGGAACTCATCAATTTAATGTGATTTCATTTGACAGTTTTATATTCTTCTGTTCTTCTATTCTCTGTCAGTTAACCTATCTGCAAGGTGAAATTCTTGAACAAATTGTCTACCCAAAGCACAGCTCCGTAAAATAGATGATGTGCCTGGAGTGGATGTACTCTGTTGAGTCATATGAATGGTCAAGGTTGGAGAGGACGTTGGGAGCTTCTATTTAAAAGGATAATTAAATAGAGCAAACTGGGAAAAATATTTGGGTGATATCCTTTGTGGAGATACCTCAAAATGGTTTAGATTACTTGTGTTGTGCCTTCTCTTGGAAGTGTAGATAATATTTTTTCTATGAGGACGTAAACCTGTCCCCATCTGTCTTCTCAGAGCCTTGGAAAGATGGAAAATCCATTTGCTTCTCATACTGTAGAAGACCTACTTCCTGAAAGGCCAGAATAGACCTGTGGTTCTTAGCCTTGTTTGGGCATCAGAATTACTTGTGGGGCTTTAAAAAATTTCCCAAGTACTCACAAGTCCCTGAAAATCTGATTCATTAGATCTAGAGTGGGTCAGGGCTCTTTTTCCTTTTTCTTTTCTATTTAAAATACCCCTCTGGATGTTCAAAATCAATGGAGCGGACACATAAGGCAAAAAGCAATTAATCCATATGATATCACCTTAATAATACCACATCAATACAAATACTGGCATTTCTCATATATCTGATTACATAAGTGTCATACTTTAGATTTTGCAAGCTTGTTGAAAGCATGTCTATTAATTTAATTTATTGCCATTTTTCAGACGGGAGTTTATGCATCTGGAGACCTTGGTTTACAGCAATAGAGGGTCAACTCTTTTGTCTCTAAGTTATGACTTAGATTCAAAATGGTAGAAATACTTCTTTAGCATCATTATGACTTGTAAGTGGACCAAAGAAGTTCAAGATGCATAGGAAAACATCTTTATCCCTTAGTTAGAAAGAAATCCTTTTGGATCCAAGGAAATAAGAAAATAAAACTAACATCCTGAAAAGTATAATGGGAGAATGTTAAATGATATCTGCCAAAATCACTCCTTGAGTTATTCCAGTTGTAGTGCCAAAGGCCTATTGCAACTTGTTTTGTGGTAAGAGATGTGTCTGATTTAGACAATAGAAGATTATAGTAGAATACTGAAAATTTTCACATTAAAAAAAAGTTAGACCAATCTTTCAAGGTATTTGTAATGCAACAGAATGCTTTCCTCCAAAGGTTTAAACCTGTGTACTTATACAGTGCTGTCATTGTCTCTCTCTCTGTCTCCCCCTCTCCCCCCCTCCCCCTCTCCCCCCTCCCCCTCTCCCCCTCCCCTCCCCCTCCCCCTCCGCCTCCCCCTCTCCCTCTCCCTCTCTCTCTCCCTGTTTCTCGCTCAAGCTCTCTCTGGCTCTCTCTCTTTTGTTTCCTTGTTTGGCTGTTAAATGCCTTTAAAATATCTAGGCTTATCATTGATGACTGATAGGGAAATAGAACATACAATTTTTTTTAAAATTCTGGTTAGAAAAATGATCCCAGAGTAGATATTTTACCAAATAATATTGCTGTATCACGAAAGATTAAGTTTTGTCTTTTGTCTGCTTATACTTGTAGCTCCCTTTCCAGTGCAAAGGGAAATAAACACACTTCTCTTAAGTATTACTCCTTTCAGTGAGTGTATGTCTGTTTGATTCAAGAAGAGGATAGTGGCTCATTTATGTTATTTCACAGCATCATTTGTGTGAGATGAGGACAATGTCTCCAATGTAGATGATGGAAAAAACAGGAGCAGCAGTTTTTTTCCTCCAGATTAGGCCAACCAAGCTCTTGGTTCCCAGCAGAATTTGCTGTATCCATGACGGGGTCTTCCTTTACTCTCTGTCTGGAAACAACTCTTTCCATAGCATCCTATTCTAACCCCTATAGTCTACTGAGATGAGAACACACCGAGTTGTCAAATATCTCCCATTCTCGGGCTACTTTTTCTTCTTCTGTATACATTTCTTGGTTTGAAGCTGGGAGAAGGCTAGGAGTTATTATTATCTTTCTAATCTTTATTTAAATGGCTCTTGAGTGGTTGTCTGACTTTCGCCCCAAACCACAAAATGAGATTACCTCTTAATTCCTTCCTTCTTGCCTGCTGCATAAAGATCTAATGACGTTCTCCAATAAACTATCAACAGATTTGTGTTAAATGAACTAGATATAGTGACGTCCTTCACACGAATTACTTTCATTCTTCTTGATTTCTGTATTTCTTCAATAGTCTCATTTCTTTGAGGGTCGGGTCTGTGCCTTGATCATATTTGTATAATGTTCGAGAAATACTTATTGTAATGGAAACTTCACAAAGTCTCACAAGGTCAGTTGCTTTTGGAGTCCTATAATTCTACACTTGCTTCTTGATTTTTTTTTTTTTTTAAGGGAGGATAGAGTGGTGGGAAGTGGGAGTGTAAAATGAAAGAAATTGGGGAGGGGAAGTAACCAGGAGAATTCATCCAAAGGTTTCATTGGCATTTTACCTGGAACCACCAATTTTAGATTCACCTTGAGGGCAGATGGCAATCCTGTGCCACCTGAGCAAATATTAGACCCAGATGAGGGAAAGGGCTGACTAAAGTTGTTGCTAGGCAGGTAAAGCTTAAAATCAAGTGCAAGGTCATTTCACAGCACATGGAAAATGCTTTCAGTTTTCAACCTGCAGCCTGATACACAAGCCCATTTAAAGTCATTAGTGTACAGCAGACGTGCTCTTTTTCAAGCACTTTAAATTGTGGTAATGTTCCAGTGGAAGAAGTGGGAATTTGACACACGGCTCATCAGTTGTTTCATTATAGCACACATGTTGCCATGATCTGCTTTTTGCCAAGTGTGTTGTTTGATTTTTGTCCCTGAATTCCTCTTGCCCTGTTGTGTCACTGGTGGGATTTAACGACTTTTTGCTGAGGTTTGCTAAGAGGGTAAACAAACTGGCTCTACCTTACAGATGGGTCAGTAAATACGGCTCATAAAGCTGCCTAACGTAACTGAGGTATTTAAAAGAGGACAGGATTGGAAGACCTGACTTTTAGCATTGTCTCTGCTACATGACTGATGACTTAACTGTTCTGTTCCTCTATGGTTTGTTTTTCTTCTCATCTTTACTTCTTAAATGGAAAACAACCAGGGAACGAGGAAACTTTTTCTTTCTTTCTTTTTTAATTTTAAAGATGTCATACATGGCACTGGAATCATGCTAGTGAATAGAATTTCTGCCTAGATTTTTTTCAGTGTAATTTCTTTCGTGCTGATTCAAGAACTGTTGGCCTTTTTTTGCCATGAGGAGTGTTTCTGCACTGATGGGAGTTATGTGATGAGCTACCTTATTTTCCAGAATTTCATGGACTACACCATCATATCCCACTCTAAAATTCTCTGATCATCTGCTTCAGGAAGAGAGGATGGGGGAGAGCTGACTCCTGCCTAGGATGTGTATTGAGTTCCTGAGATTTATAATAATCAAAATATTAATGAAGTAGTCGATACAAATGCTGTTTGTGTAGAATGCCTAAGTAACCGGTTGTGTAATATATCAGGAAGAGATCCAGAGATGAACAGAGGCAGAGCATAATAAATCAGGTCATTTGTTTTGCAATAATGGAATGATAATTGTGATAATTTCAGAAGTCACTCTCATCCTGCAGCGTGAAAGAATCTTTTTGCTGGCTTCCCATTGTTTAAATATTCATGTGATGTCTATGAGTGACTTCCTGCTGAGAGAATCTTTGCATACCTCCGGCTGGCACAAAAACCAGAAATTGTGCTTTGCTTTAACCTGGGAAGGTTTTGTAGGAGAAGCCTGGGTGCTCTCTTGGTTTTGGGGAGGGGAGGAGAATGTTCCTCAAGGAACAATCATTTTCGTGAAATAAAGGCCCATGTTACTGAATTATTGTCCAAATGCCTTCTCCCAGCCAGCAGCTGTGTGAATTTATAGGACTCACCTCTGCTCTTTTGCCCTGAGTGATGAGGCAAAGGCAAAAATAACCATGCTAGCTTGTAATACAGTTATGCTATAGAAATATAAACATAGTGAATGACCCCAGAGAAAAAAATCTGCAGTTGTCCCCCAGGCTTGCCCTCTCCCCTGCCCCCAGCTCCCAGGTTTTTTTTTTTTTTTTTTTGATATGGGTGAATGGGGCTGTTTTAATTGAGTTGTCTAAATTTGGCAGACCATACACCCCACTCTTTCATATCCCAGGACTTTGGTCCACCTGTTGCCTGTTATCCCCCAACCAGCATAGCAGGAGATAGACAACAAATGCTTCCAAATTCCTTTTCTGTATAAGACCCCAAAAGACTTGCAGTGAAGGTTTTGGAATTATTTGGGTGGTGTAATGAACGGGGATTCGGGTTCTTGCAGCAGGGGTTATTTTAGAGTGAGCAATATTGTGCTACTGCTTTGAACAAATGTTATTACTAGAATGTATATTAGATTGTATATTCCATAGTGTATACGAGAATGTCCTGGAGTTTGGTGTCCTCTCAGTATTTAGACTTTTGGAGTTAGAAGCAATTCTCAAGTGACTGAATAAAGGGAAAATAGAAACAACAAAGAGGCAATAGCCCTTTTCCAAGAACTCAAGTACTGTATGTTCACTGTTTTGTTAAGCCTCTTAATTCTTATCCAGCACTAGCTTTTTAAGGAGGAAAAAAGGAAGAAACTGGAAGATAAGTGCATGCTAAACCCAGAGTTCTACAAGAATTACAGGTGGAGTCAGGGTCTCTCCCTCTCTGAGAGAATTCTGACTGCCACCTGAGTTTCCTTCCTTTAAGAGTTAATGGCCTCTAATGGCGGTTTGATTTGGAGGTGATTATGCATCTAAACTACCTGATTAAAAAATACATTTCCAAATGTGGCTGATTACCTATTTACATATTGCTAGGGTTTAGGTGAAATTGTGAAGTTTAGTTGGGTGGTGATTTTTCTGAGCTGTGCAATGTGCAGAAGCAAATTCTGTTTTTAGCTTCGTGATTAGATTGGACACCAGTTAATGTTTAAATTGATAGTCATTTTCCCACTGAGTTAAAAGGAACCAGTCCTGCATATATTCTTTCAATCAAGATAAAAGCAATGACAGCAATTTCTGGGTTAGCAGAGGGCGGTTGGCTGAGGCTTCAGAAGGGGAGGGCTGTGGTAAAATCCCAAAGTCCAAGGTGAAATCTATAGCATTTGTTTAGCACCATTGTACAGTGGGCAGTACAATGACATGTGGATCCACTTAATTGACTGCCCTCTGTGTTTTAGAGCCTAAGGCCAATCACACCAGTTCTAAAAAGGATAAGGACACTTAAAACGGCAAATAAATTGAATAACATTGCAGGAATAGAGTAACCTTACACATACAAAGAAGGGTTGCTAGGTAACGAGTGAGGGGGTGTCAAGGCTTCAGATCAGAGAGGGCTGGTTAGAAAATAAGATGACATCCTCTTTTCTAATTAGTCCTTCCCAATCACATGCATCAAGATAATTTTGTGGTTTGGGGCTTTAGCCTAGTTTGCAAAGCTGGATGCTTTCATCTCTTTCTTGAATAAAGCCATTTCACTTTCTGTGTTTTAAACTTGGCCCATTGGCTGCTGTTTTATCCTGGCAGGCTACAGCAAAGCCAGTTAACTGCAAGATAGAGGTGTTTGGTGGCAATAGTCAACTCTCCAGCAAATGTTTCTCTAAGCAAATGTTTCCAATTTGGTGAAAGACAAAGGCAGCCTACTTGCCTCTAGAGATAGAAAAGCAGAGCTAGCCATGCAGTTAAAACTTGAACTAAAAAAAACCTCATTGCATCAATTCTCTAAATTAATTTGAGTTTTCCCCCTGCACATAATTTTTAAAAGAAAAAAGAATATATGTTAATGTATAAATGTTACTAAAAACAAATACTTCTATGTTATATTCAAAGAGTTACCCAGTCTGCTAAAGCAGTGAACTTCAGGATCACAAGAGGAATTTTTTCCAGACCACACAGATTCCAGAATCTCAAGTGAAGGATGGACATATGTACTTTGAAAAAACAAAACAAAACAACTTTGTTGTGATTTTTATACACTTATCCCTAATCCTGTTGAGAAGAGCTACACTAAATCCTTGCTATATCATTACCACCTATATTGATGTGGAATGTTCTGTCTTGAAACCCTAAAAGAAATTGCATTTTACTTATTTTATTTATTTATTTATTTATTTATTTATTTATAGTTCGTATACAATATTATATTAGTTTCAGGTGTACAATATAGTGATTTGACATTTATACTCCTTACTATGTGATCACCACACTAATTCTAGTAATCATCTGTCACCTTGCAAACTCATCACAATGTTATTGACTATATTTCCCTTCACCTTTTTCATTCTTCCCCCCATTCCCTCCCCTGACAACCAGTTTGATCTCTGTTTCTCTGAATCTGTTATTTTAAAGGAAGGATGAATTATTTTAATAATGTGTATTTACTACAAAAGGAAAATATTAATTACCTTATAACACAGCATTATAAAAGTTTTTTAAAAAATTGGGGGAATTGTTTCATAAGGTTTCCATCAATAAGGCATATTTAATTGTATTTAAATGGAGCAGAGAAGTGAATTAATTAGCTTTAAATAAGAATACATTTTGGTCTTCTGATGTATTGAGGGTTTATTATTTGGTATTTAAAAGAAGCACAAATATGCCACCTTCCAATTATCTTATTCACTCATGAGCATGCATGTTCAATGCATTTGTATTAGAATTTTGCAATGTACATTGTGACAATTAAAAAAAAATCTAATACAGAAAATCAGAATCAGAAATATTTAGAAAATATTTAGAAATAGCTCTACAGGAGAAGACTCAAAAATAGTAGACAATGTTTGACATAGTTGAAGGCTGAGCTATTTGTTTTCTCTCGTTTATGGGCCTATGCCTATTTTTGATTATTGAAACTAAATGACATCATTATATGTTCATTTTATATTTATTCCTTATAACTTACTAAATATGCCTGTTTACCAAAGATATTTTGAGTTGTAAAGTTGTGATTATGATGGAGTGGAGAATAATTTTCTGGGGACAACTGCTTTTTATGACAAGCCATGCACAGACATTTAAAAAAAAATAGAAAAAGAAATGATGAAAAAAGGAATTGTTTGATTTTTTATTGTAAATAAAGGAAAAATTATATGTTAAGAAATAATGTATATGAATTTCATCTTATACTGGAATTGATGTGTCATCAGGCTGTCTTCCAAGCTCGTTCAAAGTGGAATGTGCTTACTGATATGGTTTGATGTAGGTCTGGGAAAGGTCTATAAAAATGGGTTCCTAATTCAGTTTATCACCACCAATCCTTATGGACATGGAAAAACAATGAAGAAATGAACACAATGCTCCCTTCTCTGCTCAGATCTAACCTTGTCAAGTTCCTTTGCTTTTCACATAGGGTTTGGGAAATAACCTAGCGGGCTATTTCTAGCCTAAGTTTCTGTTGTCCAACTATTTGCACTGAAGAATTACACCATTTCTGTTCTTGAGTTTTCTTTTATTCAGCAGAACTTTAAGTTTAGGGGAATATTTTTGCCAGATGTAGGAACTATAATTATTACAACTTTGCCAGGATGTTTCCAGAACATGGGGGATGGAATGGAGGTTGAAGTGGCTAATTGTTCTCCACTTTAAGAAAATACGTCCTTTGTATTGAATTGTTATTGGCTAAAAATGTAGAGAACGGCTATGGTTTCCAGACTAGGCAAGCCACTGCCATAAATTAGTGACTTTATAGATTACGTTTTCGCATTAAAGATGCTGGCAGCTGGATGAGGCTTTGTTCAGGAAAGGTTAGGTAGCGTTTGTTTATGTCTGCATTTGCCAATATTTCATTCCTTTAGCTAAAAATTCTCATCTAAGAAATACTTGCAGATCAATTTAGTTATTTCTACAGATTAAACATCACAGGATTATTAGGTTTATAAACCTGCTTTGAACTGGCTGCATTTTATTTGGTGTTAAAAATCATTGAGAGCTTAGCTGCTGGGTATTAGAGATGACAAAATAATCATGACAACGATCATTTTATTTTTCTAGTGTCTATTTCTGAGAAGTTTATAGCTTTTATATACTCATAAAAATTATTCACTAATTGTAATCCTTGAAAAATGTCTATAATGAAAGAAAAAGTATTTCTCTATTTTTTTTCCAAATCAACGCTTCCTCTCAGCCCCAATGTGCTATAAATATACTGAAAGTTTTGTTTAGATGAAACTGCAAGTGGTGAACTCTACATTCAGCAGAAAATCATAAAATGTCTTTGTAAACAGAACCCTCTTTTTACAAAAACCATTTATTTATTGATACATTAGAGAATTTATGTTTTGCAAAACTGCATTGTAAACAACAGTATTTGGCAGCCTTAAACTAATCATACCCAGTAACAATATGTCAGTCAGCTTCGTGTAGCTTATGTTGCAATAAGAAGAACCCCCAAGTCTTAGGCTCAAAACAACAAAGTCTTGTTTCTTGCTCACAATACATGACCACTGGGCAGTTGGGAGCTCTGCTCCAGCTCTTTTCAATCTGGAGCCAGGTTGATAGAGCCTCCAATGTCTGGAGATTTGCTGGTCACATTGGCGGGGGGGAAGGAAGCCTACAAAAAATGCCTGTCTCTTAATGGTTTTTGCTCTAAAGTAATACACATTATTTTTGTTCTCATTCTATTGACAAAACAAATCACATGTCTCTGCCCAATTTCAGGGGGGCAGGTACATGCAATCTTACCCTGAACCCGATAGAAAATCTGGAGCATATTTGTCAACGGCCTTCGTATTTATCATAAACAACCATGAAAAAGCCAAGACGCTGTTTACTATTGCCTAATTGGGGGGATGAGATAATATACAGAGCAGAGGATTTTATGTGGATAGAAAAATTTGAAAAAGTATAAGAGTAAAATGGAATGAGTAAACATAAAAGGAAAAACTTCCTTAATTTTTCTTCTTTAGCATCAAAATGACCTGCTCCCTTCTCTGTCTCTCTTCTCTGTATCTCTCTCTCCTATTTCTTTCTCCTCTCTCTCCCTCTTTCTGTCTCTTGTGTCTCTCTCTCCCTCCTCCCTTCCTGCCCCCCTCTTTGTCTTAGGAGTCTGCAGGGTCCTCTGCCTTGGGGAGTGTTCAGTGCTACTAGGGCTATAGCTGAAGCTGTCGCAGCTTCAGGCGCTTCGTCTTGTCCAGGCTGTGGTCGTCGGCCCTTGTCCTGGACAGGTATTTCTCACACAGACCTCATTGGTCATGGGAGGAGAAAACTATATCACAAATCCATCAGCACTCCAGAAAGAACACCCAAAGTGTGCATTTGCAAGTAATTCCATCCATCCACAGAAAGGAGAGCCAGTTCTATTATAACTGAGGGCCTCTTGAAAACACAATTGGTCTTCTCAGTTCAAGTAACTAAACTCCTACTACATATTAAAGTGTATAGAATCCTATTTCCCTGTGAGTCATTCCACCTCCTTGGTGAAAATCAGATAAGAGATTAATGAAAGAAAAAAATGACATCCTGGAAGGTGCCCAGTAGTTGTGGCACCCTCATGACTCCCACCTGCCTTCTTTCTGTTTCCTCTTCTCTCCCTAGTTATACCATCTGTGGTGCCTTAGTGAGGAATCACTCACTAAGAGAAGGGCTGAAGGGGAAGTGAGAGGTGTTAGTTCTGCTCCTTAATTTTATACACGAGGACATTGAATCTCAGGGAGATTAAGTTTCTTTAATAGAGGCACCCGGGGCTTGGAACTCAGATTTTACAACATGTTCAATGTTCTTTTCACCTCACTGATATAACAGACTCCTAGGGACCTTGGTGTTCAGGTTATCCTAAGGAATTCATGCAGAAGATGAGTGTCAGGGAAATCAAGTGCTGGACACACTTCCCAAAGCAAATCAACCTGTTCAATGAGGCTAGGCCTCTGTGGCTGTTTCCCAGGAAGGGCAGGCCATTTTGGGTCTTTTCATTTCCTGGAAAAATCCGCAAAGTTGTATTTACCCTTAAATTACCAAGCATAGTGCACTCAATGTTGGGAAAGCTCATTGTTGGAAGGTTGGTCCTCATAGGTGCCTTAAGGGAGAAATGGTAGCATCCCACCTACTCATTTTTTCAAATTGAGAACCCACTTTGCATGTTTATTCTCATTAAAGAGACTTGCTCTTTCAACACTTAGTCCTCGTATTGGGTCGTTTTCTGAAACCATTAGTGAAAAGAAAGGAAGAGATGGTTGAATAATCAGTTTGAAACACCAGCAATTAACTATTGGCCACTCTTTGAAAATAAGTCTCAAATTAAATCGCACCTAGGTATAAACTGCCACCAACAATACAGGTAAAATGTTGATTTTTATTTAATGAAAGCCAAATCCCACAAGAATCTTTCCTTTTTTAATAATTTATTTTCGTGTGTGTGTGGGATAGCTTTTCTACTCTTTGTGAGGAAACAAAGGAACCTCAGTGATAGTACCTTCCTTTCTGTAAAATGTGGGCCAACAAAATGTCTTGGCAGCAAATGCCATTGCTGTGAAAACCCCACCCTCATATCAAAATGCAGATTTCAGAGTATTCAATAGATGGATTCCAGACCATTCAAGAAATCAGTTAGTCCACAAGTCTTTATTGAGTGCTTTTTGTAATTGGAATTGTTCCTGAAATAAGTAAGTTGTGGCCTGGGAGCTGGGCACTCTGTTGTGTTACCTAGAGAATACGGTCTTAATGGTAGTTTGTCACAACTACTTTGGGCTTATAAAATGTTTTCTGTAGGCAGTGTATATATAAACTTGATGATGATGGTAGTTGAGCAAATGATGTAACCCCTGCCAAGGAGAACAGAGGGCAGAATAAAGCTACTTCTCTTTGGTGCCTGATGGCTCATCAACCAGAGTCCCCAGGGAAAATCTCACACACAATGGTAAGACATCCTAGTTTCCTGGGAGGCCAATGAATACAATAACTGTTGTTTTTCTGACAGGCACAGAAGCTATCCCTCTCTTTCGACACCAGTCAGTGATAGTGCTGAGTGTTAAAATGGATACTCCACAGTGGTTTGAACCTGGAAGCTGCATTAGGCAGCTGCTTGAGGTAATTAGGAACTGGAAGGCAGCTTTCTAAAGGCATCCAACACAAGAATGGAATATCCATAGGAGGGAATGGTTCTCAGGGATGTCAGAAGGGCAGGATGAAAGGAAAGATGGAGTTCCTGGGGGAATTGCTGCTGGTGTGTAAAAATAGACACTTGTAGCTTATGTCTAACTGCTTATAGTTGAGTTACAAGTTGTCAGATGATTTCAACATCAACACCAGACTTCAGCGCATTGACAAGAGTTGAAAAAGTTGGGGCTAAAGGCTAGGTTGCATTGTGGGGAAGCATTTTCCTGACTCATTCTTTTCTTCAGCTTCTGCTAATTTAGCACCTGAACTCTCTAAGTTATGCATTTCTTCTGTGTTTGGTTTTTAAATATATGCCAACACTCTGAATTCTGAAAAGTGCCTGAAGGGGCATTGAATATTCTTTTGACTGCAGTATTATTCTTTCTTGACAATCCTGAAAAGATTATCTTGAATATAGGCAAAAGAAAAGAAGTTATATTTTTCTTCTATCATCTGTAATTAAAAATGCTGGGGTGGTCTCTATATGGCTCGGTAATCATTTTTTTTTCACTGCTTTTCAGTTGCTACTGTGCAGTCATTAGGATGGTCATAAGTGGGAGGATTTTTGTGAAATCCCCTTCCCTTGGGGTGAAGGTGGGGGTCTTCTGTCACATGGAATGTGACAGGAGATAGTTCAAGGCTTTTACTGCTCAGGCAGTTGACATGAGGCCTCCATAGAAAGTCTGTTAATATGGCTTTCTCCTGACCGGAAACCCTCCGCCCCCCTTTGCTGCTCAGGTCTTGGACTCCCCTTCAGTAGAGACTGTCAATGGTAATAAATCTAGCTCCATTTTATGACATGAATAAATTCCCATAATAGACTCTGAACTAATTTCCCTGTGTCTGAAATCTCATAGGTTACACGTACTCTGGAGGTAAGGTGCTGGTGGTGAATTAACTGAGCTGCCTCAACCCATATGGAGTTGGCTCACACATTTATTCAAACAAACCCATCACCTAGAAAAATCACCAGACATAGGTTACTAGGAGAAACAGTTTTAGTGGAGGGGCCTCAGAAATCCGAGGGTTTCTGGGAAATATGAAAAGTACATGCACCCCCAGTTAACATTTATGGAGTGTCAGGTGCTGGCTAGGTTAGCAACTTCTCCAGGTGTTGTTCCATTTCATCCTCACAATAGCCCCTGGGAGATCAGAGCTGAGGACACTGAGCCTCTGTTGAAGCCTCAAGTGATTTGCCTGAGGTTATTCAAATTTGTAACTGACCTAGGTTTTGAACCAAGGACCATCCTTATTTTAGTGCAGTCCACTTTGGCACTGCTCTGTGTAGACTCCCCTTATTTGTAGTACAGCAACAAAGCAGACACCGGGGTGACTGCAGTCCCTCTGGCTTGGATTGTTGGTTGGCGGGTCCACCTTTCCCCTCTCCTCTACCCAGATGGGAATCTTCTTGTGGAAGGGACTGGATCTCATTTTTCTTGTCTTCCTAACACCCAGCTCTGAGCCTGGCAGATACCCTTAGTAAGTACATAGTTGAGGGCGTGAATGGGATCTGAACATCTGAGCAGAATGCTTAGGGAGAAAGGAAAGAGGGAAAGGGCATTCAGGGAGGAAAGTCATTCAGAATATCCACCTGCCAGTGTCCATGGGAATGACCAATTAAAACATCTATGTGAGCTAGCTTAGACTGTACAAATTCTAGCAGCTTCCCTGGGACCTTAAGGGAAGCAGAGGCAAAGGGAGCAATCAATAGGTATCTCTTGTGGCTGCTGCTGTAAACGTACTCTCTGTTAGGCTCCAGAGTAAGATTATAGAGGGCAGCCATCTTGTCATTATCAAAAGCAAAGTGAAATTGGAGCTTAATGACATGAGTGTTCAAAGGGCAGTGGGAGAGGGAACAATGTCATTAGAACAGGTAAGAAGGGGGCCTGTGAAAGGGGCACTTTTAAAAGCTGATGGTGTACTGAGACTAATAGATTTAATGGGCATTGTAAATAGGGTGAGACAAGGCCTATTGTGCAGTGCTCAGCCAACAGTGTCTCACAAAGAATGATGGATTAAGAAGAGAGGGGAAAGGATGAAATCGGAGAACCAGGGAAACAAAGAGGATATGAGAAGGGTGGTAAGGAAGAAGTGCAGCTGAAATTGCAGGGAGAGTTCTTTAGTTAAGCCTGTGAGAAAGGAATAGACTAAGCAGTGCAAGAATAATTCATGATGACAATAATCATTGGTGAGGTGGGGGTGGAATATGTCCTTAGGCTATAGCATATCACAGATTAATAGGACTGAAGAATAGCACGTGTATTTCTACTGCAGGACTATATGTAAGTATTGCCCCTTCCATTTTACATGTACGTAGAATTTCTTTTATCATCATCATCATCATCATCATCATCATCACCATCTATTGATCTCTCTTTATATATTTATGCACATACATATATATATATACACACACACATACATGTACAGAAGATGCTAAAAAAATGTATACACATTTTAAGAGATGTTATCTATGTAGCAGTAGTTCACCATAATCAGATTGTCTGGACGCTGATGGTAACCACTTTGAGCACCTCTTGTAATTGCAGAAGTCAAACGTGACTTGTATTCATCTTTTATTATCAGTATATATTGAGTATTACAATTTTAATACAGTTTTTCTTTCTTAAAATGTGTATGCATTTTTTGGGCACCTCCTGAACATGTATGAGGTGTGATCAAAAAGTATGGTGACTAAATTTAAAAAAAAATTATTACAGTGAAAGACACATTGCCATTAATCCCCCTCAAAATACTCCCCCTCGCTTTGAACACACTTATCATTCTTGCCACTTTCTGAAGGAGTTCTGGAAGTCCTGTTTCATGAGTATCTTTAGCTGTATACCGTGACTACCTCGATGTCCTGAATTGATAAAACATTTACCTTTCATGGTCATTTTGACTTTGGGGAAGAGCCAGAAGTCACATGGTGCCAGATCTGGTGAATAAGGTGAATGAAATAAGGACAGACCATAATGTTTTTATTTGACAGAAATTGCCATACCAGAAGTGATGTGTGACATGGAGCGTTGTCATATGGAGGACGAAGTAAAGACACAAAAGAGGACTCCAGAACTGTTTAAGGAAGTGGCAAGAATGATGGGATAAGTGTGTTCAAAGCGAGGGGGAGTATTTTGAGGAGGATGAATGGCAATGTGTGTCTTTTACTATAATACATTGTTTTTACTTAAACACACACTATATTTTGTGATCACACCTCAGAGATATGTATGTATATACATATGTGTGTGTGTGTGTGTGTGTGTGTGTGTGTGTGTGTGTGTACAGTTTGATGAGAAAACAATACAAAAGTCCCCAGGGAAGATTTTTGTAATGTTCTTCCATAGCATGTTTTTATTCTCACAGACTGTACTGTGGGGAATTTTGTTCCCAGATGTAATCCTGCTGCCTGTCAGGAGTGGAAGAGAACAGCTGCTCACGACAACCATGGGGTTGCCCCTGATAAGTGGAGACTGTTACTGTCAGTCTCCGCTTTTCCTTGCTTTTTATTTAGCTGCTCTAAGAAGCTCCTGTACTTCTCTCTCCATGACTGGACCCACTCACGCAACAGTCTCTCTTGCTGATTGTTCAACATGGTCAAAGAGACACCCTTAGTAGTTCATGGGTAGCTCATGCATCGCTACTCTAATGTGACCCAGCTGCTTTCCAGATATCTGAAATCCCGTGGAAGCCCAATGAAAGCCAGTTGGGGTGACATTTTATGTTTGTGTCCAAGGTAAGAGAAAGCACATTTAAGCAAGGACATACATTTCAGGAGATGTGTCAGTTATGGAGCAATATTTTACAACTGAATCAGGTCCTTTTACAACATCCTGGGATTTTTAATAAGCAGATTTATAACAAGCAAATTGATGGGAGCTAGTAGCTAGTAACTAAGAGCTAGTCTAGAGAAGTGGAATGAATGTGGGAAGGAACAGTCAGAATCTGGAAGATGGTCAGGATCTGAGGATTTCTCCCAGTTCTCCAGTTCCTCCCCCCTTTTTATGCTACTTTTCTGTTTCTCCTTCCTCCTTTAGTCATATGCCTTTGGTAGGAATCATAAAATCAAGACTGTTGAAAAATCTGCTATCTTGAACACCCTAGGTTTAACCAAAACCTAGTTTTCTGGATTGGCTCTCAGTTAAGATGCATTCAGCTTCAGATAACAGAAGATCCTACTCAAAATGGTTTACACAATGGCTACATTAAGTAGTTTATAGATAAGAAGCGTGGAGGGCTTCTTGTTAGGGCACATTCAGGGTTAATTAATATTTTTAGTGTCTCATCAACGACTTAGGTTTTCTCCGTCCTCTGCTCTGACATCCTCTGCATATTGATTTTATCTTCTTACATTGGTTCCCCTTATGATCGATCTCCTGCTGACCACTATTGTTCCAAGTATCACATGCAAATGCAAAAAGGGAAATTTCTCCTTGAATATTTACTTTCGAAAGTGAAAATCCTTTCCCCCAAATCCCCATTAGATTTCCTATCCAGTTTCCTATCATAAGTCCATTGTTAAATCAATAACTAGCAAGGGGGTGGGACTACCACCATTAGCTTAGGTCAATGATGATTCACTACCTGGGTATGGGAAGCTGTCACCTCTTTGGAGCCTATAGCCATGTATCCCCTTAATAAAATCTGGGCTCTGTTAGCAAGGAAGAAGGAAAGGAAGAGGGGCAGTGTGTAGTGGCTTTGAACAGGAAATTTGGTTCAATACCCAGCCAATGCACATATACAAGTGAGCTCATATTTCTGGTGAGTGATAGGGTATTTGGGGGTCAACGTAAGCCACTATTTTTGGTTATTTAAATTATAAGTTTGAGATCAAGGTTCATTTAGCATCCATTTGGCTTTTTAAAAAACACAGCCTCAGACTAAAGCACAGCCCTGATTATTACTGTGTTTCCCTGAAAATATGACCTAGCTGGACTATCAGCTTTAATGCGTCTTTTGGAGCAAAAATTAACATAAGACCTGGCCTTATTTTAACATAAGACCGGGTCTTTATAATATGATATGATATGATATGATATGATATGATATGATATGATATGATATATGATATGATATAATATAATATATAATACCAGGTCTCATACAATATAATATAAGACCCGATCTCGTATTAATTTTTGCTCCAAAAGATGCATTAGAGCTGATGATCCAGCTAGGTCTTATTTTCAGGGAAACATGGTGTCTCTTAAGCATTTGACTTTGTTCTCAAAATACATAGGTAAAAAAAAATTAAATGGTAATTTTCATTCTCCTAATAATGAAAAGCTACTACTAATAACTTTGTTCTTATTGAGGAAAGTATAACTTAAGAAGTAACCATTTTATCAGGGAAGTTTTAGAGATTATAAAATAATCATCTATCAAATACAATAATAGCTACTATTGAATGATTAGCTATTATGGGCCAGGAACAACACTAAACATTTTACCTGTGTTATCTCATTTAATTTCCTCATCAATTCTGCAAGATAAATAGGATATTATCCAAATTATTGATGAAGAAACTGAGGCTGAGGGTAGCTAAGTTGCTCAGAGTCTAAATTCAAGAGAGATGAGGTAATATGACATAAAGGTTAAGAGACATGCATAGATACAGGACCAAATTCTGGCTCCATCTTTTTCTGTGATCTTGGCCAAGTTACTAAACTTTCTATGTCACAATTTTCTCATCTGTAAAATGGGGACAAGAATAGTACTTACTTCATAGAGTTATTATGACATAATACAGGTAAAGCAATTTACCCAGAACTAGGAGTTTTTAGGAACTGAATAATTGTTAACAATTACTGCTTACAACTGAGTGACAGAGCCAGGATTTGACTGCAGGGCTGCTTCCTTTCCCTTTTTCAGTGCTGCCTCCGGGCCTAGGAATGTAAACAATGGGCCAAGTGGCCTTGTGAAGTTTTGTGTCATTGAACAACTGGAAAACACACGTTTCCAAGAAACACATTCTAGCTTAAGGGCAAGAGGAAACATGCCACACCCAGCTATTCCCTTTTTTGTTTTCTTTTTATTCTTCTGCTTAGAATATAGTCATTTTGATAAATTGCATACCCCACAGATTCAGTTAGTTATCGATTAAATAAAAATTAATCATCTATGCATGCTGAGCAAGGGCTAATCTTTTAGCTCACTGATGATCATGGGAACGGAGCAATCACAATTCCCGGGTGTGAATATGTTAGCTCTACAGTTCATTGTCCTGTTACTACTAGATCTTTCTTTAAGATCTGATTATGGAAGTAGACATTTCTCTTTTTTGTAAACCAGTATTATTTTATTATAGGATTTGAGTATTTTTTATTCCATTTTGAACATTTCTTCTTGAGAAACATTATTGGAGTTATGCACACTTATATATATTTCTATTCTTGGGTTTCATGAGCAGAATCTCTGAGTTGACTTTGTTTATCTTGTGTATCTCCAGGTCACAGAAGGGAATGCTGGGGGCACAAGGTTTTAGTCAATTTACTCCCAAGTCTCATTTGTGCTTTGGTGTCAGATTCCTGCACCCATTTTTTCCCCTTTGGGAAGGAATGGATGTCCCTACCAGATAGGGAGCAAATGCAGATAAAGGGAAGCTTTGATGGAGCCTTCATCTGACTCTGTGGTATCTGGGCAGGGAAAGAGCATATCTCCTTTTCTGTTCTTTCCTGGTCCCATTTGGTTCACATTCTTCTCATCCTGCCTAACCCTCTGAATTCCTTAGGTAACATCTCATTCCCGCCGTCACTTATGCCCCTCTTAGTCTTCTTTTCTTAGTTGTTTACTCTGAGCTGCCTACATCTCTAGCCCCTACAATCTATAATATATTTTCACAGGCCCTGTTCTACTTCTTTGGGGGTAACCATGTTCTTCCGCACTGTTCTTATCAGTGGCCTGAACGTGACTCTGCTCAGGTTTGCCTAGGGCATCCTTGGGATCCATCCAAGGATCCCATCCTAACCATACCTGCTTGCCTTTCAACTGGGATTTAACTCTTAAGGTGGGGGTCAGTTACCCCACCATATAGTATGTTTCATTTTCTTTTTATGGGCCTGCCTCATAGTAGGTGCTCAAACAATGTTTTAGAATTCATATTCCAACTCTTTGTGCTGGATTCTTCTGCTTTCTTTCTCCTTTTCTATTGTAATGGGGGCAAACCATAAACCTGCCCTAAACAATAAAGCAGAAGAATCAAGTGTGGAAAAGGATTTAAATTCCTGTGAAGGAAGGTCCTCATAATTTATTGTAATTTACCACAGTGGCCTTCTCTGAAGTCCATAATTATTACTGCTTCACTAACTTATTTGGTGCTTTGGTTATTCTAGATGTATAATAATTTCACCTTTTGTGTACATATTTTGGCTATCATCAGATTGTCAGTCCCTTGAGGGAGGGCTCCAGCATCGTGCCCAACTAAGCTCCTAGCACATTCCTATGCAGTGAATGTTGGTGCTGATGATGAGTTGAAGGGATACCAGAGGAAGAAGATGAATGAGGCTTTGGAGGAAATGGAACCCCTGTGTGAGGCCCAAGGAACTCCTCCAGGGCCACTTAGTTTTCTCAGTGGGTGTCGGTTTCCTGGAAGATCTCATTCTCTACATGGAGTGGGGGTGTGTATTATGGATTCTCCGAGCTAAGTTACCGGTTTAGTAACTCATTGCAGGTCAAGGCCCGGTGAATAACAACAAGAGTGGTGCTGCTTTACCACCTACAAGATCCCCTAGTAGGATCTAATTCTCAGTTCCCACTGACATCAGTATGAATTCCCGGAGATACACACCCACGGTGCAAGTTCATCAGGGCCTCAGGGTAACTAACCACTTGGCTTCTGATCTCTTTATTCGAACACTATTGGCCAAAGGGAGGTGATCTGACATCACATAAAGCCAAGCTTGACTTCACTGTCCATGAGTTGGTTGTGACAGTGGACAGTAACCCTGCAAGAACTGTCTTGACCAATTCAACCTTTTTGTGTTTGAATTTTATGTTAAACTAAATAAATCTCAGGAAAAGAAGAAAGAAGACAGCCTAACACATTTTAAGAAACTATAATACAAACACCTTGTGAAAAGTCAACTTTTAAAATCCCAGCTGTTGAGGTGGTATATTTAGTAACTGTTCATACCTCCAGTAGGTATGGATGCTCTAGTAGGCATGTGCGCGCGCACATGTTTTGGACTTATTTCAATAGGAAAAGAAACACACACACACACACATGCACACACACACACACACACACACACACACACACACATTCAGGGACAAGTAAATCAAGGTCTGTCTTTATTGTTTTTTCTTTTTGTGACCATCCCATGGCCATTGGATATTTGGGGAAAGCCATTTTCCTTTTTTCAGGTCTTAGTCTCTTATCTTTAAAACATGAGGATGTGACCATATGCTTCCTAAGTTTCTCTTGAGTGCTCACTTTATAATTAATTGTTAATAATATAAAGGTCATGAACAACTTGTTTTCTGACAGTAATGTCTGGACCAAAAATAAGGGGTGATGACCAGTGGGTACATTTTGACCTGAGAGGAGCAGAAGTGGATGTTTACTTAGTGTTATGGACTGAATGTTTGTGTTCCCCCAACATTCATATGTTGAAATCCTAACCGCAATGTGATGATATTAGGAAGTGGGGACTTTGAGAGATGATTGGGTCATTAGGATGAAGCCCTCATGAACATGATTAGTGCCCTTATTCAAGAGACCTCAGAGAGCTCACTTCTGCCATGTGAGAACACAGTCAGAAGATACCATCTATGACACCATCTATGAACTAGGAGTGGGTTCTTACCAGACACTGAATCTACCAGCACCTTGATCTTGGCTTTTCAGCTTTCAGAACTGTGTGAAATAAATTTATGTTGTTTATAAGTGACCCAGTCTATCATATTCTGTTATAGCAGCTTATATGGACTAAGAGTGACAGAGATCTTGCTTTGTGCTCCACAAGTGTACATTTTTGTCTTCCTAATTTCATTCCTGAATTTCTCGATCTCTCTCATTCATTTATCTATTCATTCATATATTTGCAAATATTTTTACATATAACCTTTGGAAAGGACTTCCGTCTGCTCAGCCCCAGTTTCCTTGCATGTGAAATGATGGATTTGGGCTAGGTAGAGTTTCAGGTCTCTGACAGCACTAATGTTCTTTAACTCCATGAAGACCTTTCCTACATAACCCTGTCAGGAGGGAGAAGTGATCCAATTCTTCAGTCTCTGTGCATTCATTCTCCCTACAGGTGCACAGTTTTTCCTGGTATGTTAACCCAGATGGCAGCAGAGCAAAGAATGAGGTAACTGCTGAGGATTGGCTGCTAAAACCTTATGCGGGAAAACAGAGTTTTCCAGAATTGATATTTCTAGGAATGATTGAAAAAAAAATAGATGCAGCTCAACTTGGCAAGGTTAACAGCACAGGCAGCAGGCTCTTGGGCTCAGCTGCCAGCACGACCTCGAATAAACCAGCTTTGCCTGACAGAACACCTGACAGGAATGAAGGGTGCGGAGTGGCCCGCAGGCTACAGGATGACATGGAGGAAATGCAGAGCTGGAGAATTGCTGGGTGGAGATGCAAAGAATGTCTCTAGTGGTCTCCAAGTCAGCACTAGCTGGAGATGACTGCTATGGACATCAGACATGTGGAAACATGTGGGCCAGCTTCTCTGAGCACTGGAGGAGTAGGTCACTTGTTGACTGTTCTGTCTGCCTTCTTTCAAATCTCATTTCAAGTGTCTACCAGAGGAGTGACTCTTCCTTTCTCTGGAGACTGGTCTGTAATTGAGTGAGTCACCTATCAGGGAAGTTCTTCATCTTTTGGTATTTTACTACTATTTTCTTTTACGTCACACACTTTCTGACCTCTAGCTGTGACAGCTTAGGTGTAGTTTATATGAACAGATTAGAATTGGAACACAGGAGACCTGGTCATTTTTTCACTCCGTGGTTGACCTCTCCTTGCTAAGAAACATCTAATTGATGAGAACTCATTTGAAGTCCTGAGAAGTAGAGAGAGACCAGTAAGTAGAACTGGCATAAACTTAAGTGATAATCAAATTGGCCCATCTCTTTGCAGATGAGGAATATATCCTGCATCCGTGCAGGAGCCAGAACCAGAGACCAGGGCTTACAACTTCCAGTTCTCCCTCTTTCCACCATCTTCAAACCCTCATTTAAAAAAGAAGGCAAATCTGTTCATAAGCATGTAATATAAGCAGATGGCCTTTTGGGGATGTGAGGAAAGGGGCCAGCTGAATGGAACACGATATATCTCAGAGAAGAATTCCCGAAAGTGAGGTTGAAGCGCAATTTAGAAGAAGATGAATTTTAAAACCTACTTCAGGGCATAGATATCTGGCACTATGAGAGACCTTAACAATCATATCATCCATCACCATCCCTTTACAACTGAGGAAACTGAGGCCCAAAGAGATGAAGTGATTTTTTGCACTTCCCTAAGAAGTTAGCTTTATAAATACAAGATTTTGACTTCTTTCCCCATTTTTATTATTCAGCTTTTGGACCCCACTGTCAGTTTCCCTTCCCCTTTTTTGACTGTGACTTGCCATTTTTTTTTTTTTTTTTTTTTGAGGGGGATCCCATCAGTTTTGATTTTTGTCATTTACTGAATTTCTTTTGCCTCTCTTGCTTTTTTTCTGTCCTATTGCTTTGTAAATGCAAACCTACAAATAGCGCCTTAGATTTGATCCCACAGACTCTCCCTGGAGAAGGTAAATAAAGTCTTTGCCTCATCCACGTGATCCATGTGGCTTGCAGCAACAACATTTTGTTGCTCTGCCATGCACACATTCCTGTCCCATTGGCCACCCTTCCTGGCCTCCTGGCAATTGTGTGTTTTCAGACCTTCTACCACTTTGTAATATTTATTCCCCTAGGTATATTTGTCTGAACTATTTTTTTGCATGCCAAATTTCAGTTGATTTCCTCTCCTTGTTTTCAAGGTCTTTTTGCCTCCAGTTGTCCAGGAGACAAACACCATTGTAATCACAATAGCAGGACTGATTTAACTGATAGTTGACAGAACAACATGGAGTCATCATCACGTCTCATTCATTACTTTTCTATTCAACATTTCCTCCCCAACAGCCATGGATTTGGCAAAGTTTTCTGTCCAAATGTCTGTCAATAACTGGGTCTTATGCCAGCATAGAGTGTGCGAGGATCTAACGGCATTTCTGGGGTTTCACATTGCTTACTCCTTCTGCTTTTACGTACATATTGCCTCTCTCCTTAGACGTACCACTTGCCTCTCATAATGGATTGATGATGTGTGTCCTAGCTCTTCGCTATTTCAGATTCAAAAAGCTCCATGGTTTGGGAAGCAGCTGTAGAGTCTATTCTTCAGGCCTATCTGCAATACCATCTGGGCCAGTGAACCTAATGGATGAAAGGAGTATAGTTTCAGTATAGTTTTTGTGGCTCTTGGTTAGTATGGGTGGAGATAAAAGTGATCTAGGCAGCTCCACACAGCTTCCTTGGGTTTATGCAAAGTAGAGTCCTGTGAAATCCTCTGCACTCGCACCACTTCCACTCATAACCAGCCCGGTGGGGTCCTGTGCATCTCTCCCACCCATGCCAGCGCTATGGGACCTTCTGTACCTTTCCCCCTCACAGCCACTCCTGCAGAATCCTCTGGATTTTTCCACCTATGTCAGTTCTGTGGAACTCTGCCTCTTACCCACCCTGGCCAATCATTAATTCATGATCCATCCAGCTGTTTGGAATGACTATGGAATGTGGATTGCCTGACCGTCGCATTCTGAGGATGATGCATGTGATTTTTTTGGTTTGTTTGTTTATTCTAAGTATGAATTGTTTCCTTCCAGTTGATAGCTTAGAAGTAAAATTCACATGGCGTTTTCTTTCTGAGCAACAAAAACACCTACATCAGATAAACTAGGCACCAGTCAACACCATTTTGCTCCATGCAAAGGCATTATGAAGTCTTTAAATTCTTCCAACTGTTTTGTTGAAGTTGGATGACAAAGGGCAAAGCAAATCAGTAGCAGCTCTATACCAGGGAATCAGTCAATTTTATCTATCTCAAATTATCTTCAAAACACAAAATATGTATATTCTCAATAAGGTTCTCTGTTTCCCAAGGGACTTATTTCAGTGATCTCCTTTCAGTCCTTTGTTTTCTCCATCGCCAAGGACTCCATCCTGGGCTAGTAATTAGAGTGTTTTATTGAATAGGATTTTCCCAGCCTCCACAGGGCCATTTGTTCAATGAAAATGCTTTCCTAAAGTTTATTGTCAAAGCAAAGCATGAAAAACATTAGATCTATCTACAAATTAATACTTATAGTCATATTAACTTACAGATATTAATCTCATAGGGCTATCACATTGCTCTCCCCAAGTATGCTATTCTTCAGGTTAACTAAAAATCTTTTGTTGTTTCATTTATGGCATGATTTCAAGACCACTTACTAACTAGTTTTTTTCACTACATGCAATGCAGTTTGTCTAAATCCTCCCTAAGCATCACCATAACTCATATTTAGTTTTACTTTTCTTTAAAAAGGAAACCCATCAACTAATAATATATTTTAACTTCAGCAAGAAATCTAATATTTCTAAACATTTTTATTTATTGCTTCCTAGAGAGCTCTTCTAAGATGTGTTTTTAAAAAAGTCCCTAGAAGATAATTAGGCCCACATGTCCATCTGATCTGCTTGAGATTTGATTTTGATAGAACCTGAAATTCTTGCATAAGAAGAAACGGAGATGCAGATAGAAGAAGAAGATGAGAGAAATTTTGAGACCATTGACTTCCTGTCTGCCTGGCGCTAGTACATTAGCCCTTATCAAAGTTGGAAGAGCTGGTACAACACAGCCATTGTAGGTATTGGATCAATACCTGGCAAACAGCCTGAAGGTCAGATAAAGTACTTAGGCAGGCAGTTTGCCAGGCTAAAGAGATGTCAAGAAAATCAATTAGACTCTAAAGAAAGAGTAGCAAGCTAACTAAAAATCCCATCTTGAAAAGCTCTCTGTATTTCAAAGGTGTTTTATATACATTCACAATATCTTTATCTCGTTCATAAAATTACATTTGATAAGCAATTAAAACTATCCTTGGGTCACCTGAGGTCAACTCACAAAAGATTGTAAACACCTGTACTATCCTAGATTAGAAATAGCTACAAAGGATGGAGATTTAATCAGGTTCTTTTCAGGGTATAAGATTACATAACTTTCGATTAATTTGTTTTTTTTCTACATTGATTACTTTATATGCATTTGGAATGCCAAAGATGCCCTTGCTATTTGAGTGGCGATAGACAATGTGGACTTTGAGTACTCCAAGGATGCCAGGTAGTTTGCCTTGTAAATTATAGTCCTCTCAAGTCAAAAAATAGAAGGGGAAAAACAGGACTGATTGCTTTGGTAATTATTTTCACCAGCAAGCAAAAGAAAGAAGCATAATGTTTACTGTGTGGAAGGCAGAAATATTCTTGCTATTTGTTTACCAGCAAGATTTTTTTGTTATATATATAGTCTCTTCTCTGTCCCAGGGAACTTGTGGACACATTTTGGTATAAATAACGTTATGATACTCTATTTATCCCATGTCTTATGATTTTCCTGGTATCGTTACATAAGACTACTGACAGATAATTTGTATTTCTAGTACATATTTCTTGACTTCAGTAAGTTTTTGTTCAGTCTTGGGAGGAGAAATAATATTGAGGCATTTCAGTGCCCTGCATAAATAGAAATTTATTCATAACGGATAATTATCAAGGGCAAATTCATGGAACTGTGCTAAGCAGTGGGTAGAGATACCATGATGAATTAAACAGATTTAGTCCCTGCTTTCATGGAGCTTACAGTTTACAGAGAGAAACAGGCAATACACAGCTCTCTAAAAATATGTATAATTAAAAAGTGTGATATGTGTGACGAAGTAAAAAAATAAGAGAAAAATGTAGCTCGGTCACAAAGGCTGCAAAAAAAGGGGTTGGTGGCAAACATTTCAGGGAAAGGGGACAGCCTGCAGAAAGTCTCAGATTGAAGGAACGTTAGGAGCCAGATCACACAATGCAGGCCCTTGTAAGCCGTTGCAACTTAGCACCACACAAGACCATAGTTGTCTGTTTTTCGTTTCTTTCCCTCTTTTAACCTTTGTGTTACTTATCTGTGGCCGATAACAGGTTAACTGCAATAATAATAAACAGCAATATTTGTTATCTTGATTTTTAAAGTAATTTATTTAAGAATTGTGTATTTGAAGGACCTTCCTGTGTCCATATCACTATAGATCTTTAACTCTAGTAGGTGGACGTAACTGATCTTGCCTTCTAGAATGAACCATTTTCCCCTGAGCACAACGCAGACTAGGGCAAAGAGCTACCTACACTCATGCAGTGATTCTGCAGCTCAGCACTGAGTCCATCTCACTATCCACTCAGGATGGACATAGGGGACCTCAAAATTCCCAGGGCTTAGCCCCTGAACGAGGCACCCTGAATCAGGGTCCTGATACCCATTGCCTTCCCATTTGGATGCTCATCAGTTGTCCCTTACTTACTTCTTCCCCTGTTCATATCTTGAGTCCCAACTTGCACCTTGAGCTCCTTTGACCTTGATTAATTGAACTCAAATCTCTGTCCTTTAGCATCAGAACGATCGTCCTGTCTAAGCACTGCTTTGCACAACGGTGAACCTATAGACCCTTATATAATGTCATCTTCTAGAATCTGGATGTTTCAGTCCCAGGTACAAGAGCTTTAGTTACTGAGTCCTTTTCTTGCAAGGCTAAGAGGATTGTTGAACTAAAAAGTTTCCTTTTATGTACAAATGCAATCCCATTACTTATCTTGATCAACTGGTTTATTATTGACTTCAATAATATTAACACAGTGGTGAAAAACGTGGGCTTTGTAGCTATACTATTTACTTGCTGTGTGTAATTTGGCAAGTTACTTAACCACTCTGGGGGCTGTTTCCAGATCTGTATAATTTGAGAAATAATAGAACCTACCTACCTCACAGAGTTGTCGTGAGGCATAAATAAGTAAATACATGTAAAGTACCTAGAGTGTTGCCTGGTGCTGTCAATGTAAGAAACATCCAGACCTGTAGAGAATTTTGAGTTTATTTGAGTCAAACTGAAAACATATGCTGGAAAGCAAAATTAAAATGGATTGAGAAAATGCTTGGGAGAATGGCAGTTTTGTAGTTTGTTTTATGTATTTAGAATCCAAGGAGAAGATGTAAGGAAGGTACATGAAATCCACTGGTGGTAGATGAAGGAGGCGGGAGAAAGCAAAGTGGGGAAACCTCTAGGACTGGGTAAAAGGCAAAATGGAGAAACATGTTTCTTTTACCTTGGTGGGTACAGGATAGTTAACAATTAACATATACAGTAGCGATGGTATGTGGAATGGGAGAACCATGAGGGATTCTGGGGTCTCATGCTCTGGAGGTCCTGTTTTCTCATGTTTGTGGTTGTGCCTTAGAGGGGTAGAAAACAAAATTACTCTGACGTTTCAGAGGTATGTTATCCTAGATGCATAAGAACAATGGACAGTTCTCACTTAAGGTAAAGTTTGACCTTTGTTAAGGAAGCCATAGGCCTAGGATGTGACTAGCCTCTATGACCTGCCCAGATAGGAACTTGTGATGAGACCATCTGTGTGGTTACTTTTGGTTACTGAGCTTGTGAGGCCTGCCTTGTGGTCCCCCTGAGCTTGTCAGGTTTATTGCATTGCCCCCTTTTCATTCACAGTATTTTATAAGCCCTTCATAAATATTAGCTGAAAGTGATGGAATTAGGATTTAAACTTAGACCAAAGTTCAGACAGAGCACAGGCTTTGTCACATACTTACCCCCAACTTCTTAAAACAGGCATCTGCAAACTACCGTTTTTGGACCAAATCTACCCAAGGAGTTAAAAATAGTTTTCTGTTTTTAAAGGGCTGTAAAACCAAACCAAACAACAAAGAAACAAATAAAAATAGGCGACAGAGGCCTCATGTGCATTGCAAAGCCTGAAATATTTGATGTATCTTTATAAAATCTTTACAAATCCTATGCCTTGTTTAACGTCTTGCTCTGCATCTTACATGTTGTGTGATTTGGGGCAATATATTTAAACCCAGAGTTTCTATTTTCCCATCTGCAAAAGGGAGATTATAATATGCATGTTACAAGGTTGTGTAAGGATGAAAAACTATAGCATACAGGAAAGCACCAAGCATAACATTCTGCACATAGTAGGTGCTCCCTATGTGTCTGATCCCTTTCCCTTGGGAGAGTTGTGTTGGCTTGTCTTAAAATGTATTCAAGCTACTTTTAATATTATAAAATTGTCACCATGTCACTCTAGATAAGCATCTTGCTGAGGGGCTTCGGAGTGATGATTTACCAAAGAGAACCAGAATATGTGGAAAGGGCTGGAGACCTGAAACAGTTGTAGTTTGGCCATTTTGGGGGCTCAGGTGTGTTAGTTGACTCAACTCTGTAAATGAGCTGTGAGTGGGAGGTGGCCCTCCTAGGAAGCAGTGAAAACAAAAGCAAAGCATTATTTGCCATCAAGGTCAAGTGGGCATTTGAGTGAATTCAAAACAATATGTGAAACAGCTCAGCTTCCCTACTCTTCATTGCCACAGGAAGCCAACATAAGACATCAAACAGAGAGCGGCCATTGTGAGGATGATTTCCCAGAGTGCCCTGGAGGGAGAAGAAGGTGACTGCATGGTTAGTGCAGAAGGTTTAAAGTCCAAGAGGAGAGTATCTGAGGCTAGTAGGAAAGTACCCTGTTCCACACTCCAGGACATGTCCTTTAAGAGTGAGGGGCAGTCTTTTAGCAGAACTGGAACATTATTTATAACCAGAGGGAGTGGAGTAGGGAGCTATAACTAGAATAAAGACTATGGGCAATGTGTAGGAAAGCATGAGAATCTCATGAATTCTAGAAGAGCAAGAGATCCAGGTTTATCTTGGAATAGACATTTAAGCCTGTATTACTCAAAATGTAGATCTTTACTCAAAACTTTTTCTATCCCACAGGTAACATTTTATGCAGTCTACTTTAATCTCTCCAAAAAGTAGCTATTTAACATTTCAAGCCTTTGGGGACCTTAAAAACTTTCTATTGAAGTATAATACATACATAGAAAAGTAAGTCAATTAATTTTCACAAAACTGCACACATTCAATGAACCAACACCTGATTGGAAAGAGAATATTACCAACATTTAGAAGCTGTCCTCATCCTACATTCCTGTTACTGCCCCTCCGTAGGGGTGACAATTATCTAAACTACCAACAGAACAATTTAATTTTGCCTCTTTGTTCTTCACACATATAGAATCATATAATATGTGTTTTTTGCATGTGTGTCTGGCTTCTTTCACTCATCACTACGTTTGTGGGATCCATTCCTATGGTTGCATGTAGTTGTTGTTATTCATTCCCATTGCTGTTATGTATTCTATTTTGTGAATACAGCCAAATTTACTCATTCTGCTATAGTTTCCTCTTTTGGAAATCTCAAAGCGCAGTACTGTCATCATTCTGGTGCCTGTCTTTGTGTGAACATATGTAGGCATTTCTGTTGCTGGGTCATAGGGTACTTATAAGTTATGCTTCAGTAAATATTGATTTTTCTAATGTGGTGGTGACAATTTAAATTTCATATTGGTGGGTTTTTGAAGAAAGGGAGTAAATGTTTTTAGGGATATATCAAGGAAATCCTCAGGGCTGGATATGGTTGTGTTAGTCATAACTGGATCATCCCCTGAGTCAAGGGAAATTAGAGAAATGGGCAGAAAGAGTACAGATTCCCTGTCAGATACAGAATTGGGACAAGCTATTGCACTGTCACTTAGGCCCTTTTCAGAGTGACCTATTGGAGATTAGCTTAAACATTATACTTATTAGATGAATGACAGTAATAGGAATTGAACATAAAATTTCAGGTATTATCTGTTAAACAATTCTACATGCTAGGTTGATTTCCTGGATTGTTTCCTTTTCCTATTTGAATACATATTAAATATTAGCTACCTGCTTATGACAGGAAACTACTATCACTGAACCATCTAAATAGATACTCAAGCTACTTCTGAAATTGCTGAGTGCTTTCCACTGTTATTAGAATACTTTTTGCAGAAGACAAGAATACCCAACGGTGGAAAAATATGCTACCTTTTTATGAAACTGGAAGAAATATTGGCTCTTGAAATTATGGATGCATTATTCTATTTTCAGGCCTTGGTAACATAACCAGCAAGTCATCAGGTGGTTGGTTTCCTGAATTCATGGTCTCAGAAAGTTATCAGAATAGTTTGAGATGAGCTTATGTCACCTTAGCTTGTGGTCATGTTTTGACTGAATGCCACATAGAAAGGAAGCAGTAGACATTATCTGGACTTCTGAAATTTCAGATTTATTCCCACATGTCATTTCTGTTAATAAACCAGAAGCATACAGAATGTTTGAAAAGCAGCATGGTTTCTCATACATGAACTTTGGACTCATATAGACCTGGATTGACAATCCAGTTCTGTTACTTATTAGCTAGAGGTGTGTGACCTAGCCAGATAAGTTACCTACCCTATTAAATACTCTTTCTTCATATGTAAAGTTGGGATAACAGTACTTGCCCTCCAGGGTTGTTGTGAGGATTAAAGGAGCTAATTATTTATTTGTGCAAATCCTGAGCCTTTTAGCCTCGCCCTCTTCTGCATCCTTCTCTTTGGAGTTCAGGCGGTACTGCAACATGCAGCCACAGCATCCAGACCCATTATCCTCTCTGCTCAAAGTCTCACTTTGTCCTATTGCCATCTGCCCTTCCTATCACAGCACTTATCATAGAGGGCTATAGTTTTCTATTTACTTATCTCTATTTCTGATAGGCTGTAATCTATCAGGAAGCAGGAGCCATGTTTGTCTTACCCCCCAACATCTAGTAGAGAGCCTTGCACACAAGTGAAATGAATTGTTGAGCTATCCCCTGACTTTCTTTATCCTTTGATTATTTGAAAGTTAGAAAAGAAAGTCCTCATCTTGGTAGTATTACTGATACATGAAAGCCAGGACAACAACTCAACAGACCCTTGAGAATTGAGAAAAGTGGCCAAGCTAAACAGGATGAGATTAGGAAAAAACAACAATCCAGGTTGACACAAGAAAGGGAATAATTATGTAGGTAAGAAGGAAGTGGAAACATGCCCGAATGTGAGTCAGCAGCCTGGTGCTGTTATTAAAAGTGTTAACATGATCCTAGGATGTATTAATAGATATATTACATGCAGAAGCCATGGAGTAATCTGCTTATTTTACTTGGTATTTCCTGGGCTCTTATTGAAGAGTTGTGTATTTTTCGATGTTCCATATTTATTAGAAATTGCAGAGCAATTGAGGAGGATCTGGCTGGTAGACACAAAAATGGCCAAAGGCATCAAATGTTCCTTCCATGAAGAAAGTTTGAGCCTGTTGTGATATTTTACTCCAGAGGAGGAATTTGAGAGTATTAAATAAACATAAAGTGTATTGTGTTTTTCAGGATATTATATAAGGATATGATGAATATAAGATAATGTCATTAACTCAAAGTGCTGGAAATATTCATGAGAAAGGATATGGTACATCTTCATTCCTGCAGGAAGCTGAATTCCTGGACCTTCCAAAATTGACAGTTTTCAGTCCTTCCTGGAAGATTTTATGACCTCACTTAGTAGTCGTGTAAAGTTTTCTCATTCACAAAATCAAGCAATTCTTTTTCCTAAGCCTAACATCTTCTTCTTTGATTCTGACAATACTCGTATTCTCTAGTTTTGTTCCATCACTGATATGGATGATTCGAGTGCCTTTTATGTTAACTTTTTAATATATCTGAAATCCTTTGTTATCCTCTTATGATTTTGGCATCTTTGCCCTAGCCTAAAATTCTTCAATTTTCCCTTCTGTTAAGTATTCTTTGTAATTCTTCTCTGAACCTTCTCTCTGATAGCCACAGTGTTTGAGAGTAAGCCTGGTGACTTAAACTGGACATCATAATCTGAAGACTTCTGACCTGCTAAAACAAACAAATCCCCTCACAGCCAGCTTTATTTTTCTCTCTGTTTTTCCTTTAAAAAGTTGTTTCTAACTGTTCCTTTATTTACAGGTAGTATTTTTACTCCTTCAGAGACTATTATTTGTACATTTTTTTTTTGTTTTTGTAGAAATATTTTTTATCCAGTAAAGGTAATTTTGAATGTTATTCCCCCCATCACAGTATCACATTTTGTGGATTGGCTCCTTGGTTCAGACTGCTATTGAGGCACCACTCCAGACTGCTATTGAGGCAGTGATAACCATTATTTTTGTATAGTCTTTAAAACATGTGTCCCTTCATCCAATTAGTGATAAGGTAAATTAGAAGATGAATGGGATGGATTGAAAACTTTTATTATCATTGATAATAAGTCTTTTTTTTCTGATTATTTCTTGTGTATGTGGGCTATTAATTTAGGATCTGGCTCAATCTGTTTCCTCCCAAAGTTTTATGGGATGCAGTTTAATATAATAATTGTTGTTAGTAGGATAGGGATTAGCTATTTTTTTTATCTGACATTTTAAAAAACAAAGATTTAGATTAGAGATTTTTGGCAATGACATATTCAAGTTGGCATTAGGCTGTCGTAAATAATTTTTTAAAAATTTCCTGGAGATTTTAAAATTAATTTACCATCCACTGAACAAATACTTATTGTTTGCTATACATGCCAGGTGCTTGGGCTAGAAGTGAATAAAGGTGAATGATAGGTATAGAATGCATGATTTTTAAACTAGTGAAGACAAAAACTATAGAAAAGACATTTAAACAACAACAACAAAATGTGTCAATAACAACAACCGCAACAACAACAACAACAATTCAGGAGAGAGTAACTGAGGCATTGACGAAGGGTACGGAACTGTGAGAATGAATGGAGGAGGTTTTATAGAGGAGGCGGTGTTTAAGCTGAATTTTGAAACATACTTAGAGGGAAATGGACAGAGTTGGGGATGAATAAAAAAAGAAAAGATGTGGAGAAATAAGACTGCATAGCATTTGGGGGGAGGGGCTGCAAGGAGTTTATTGTGGCTGCAATTAAGTTAGCCTTGTTTGGAAAACTATGCAGGGACTGGATTACAAAGCAAGAGCCTTGCGTGTCACACCATGCTGAGGAGCTGGGGACTTTATCCTGCGGGCTAGTAAGACAGCTCCTGCAAGAATTCCAGGCCCTTGTTACCTTTCACATGGACTGAAATAACAGCAGTGCAGCTAGAGCAAAGGGTATTTATTTGTGGCATATCATGGAAGTAAAATCAACAGGACTAAGTGATAGATGGATGAGAGAGAGGGGAGACTGTCCAGGGAACAAGGTTGATAGCTTGGGAGATTGCATAATGGTTTAGCCATTTATTGAGAGAGGGGATATAGCAGAATTCAGTTTGAGGAGTAAGATAGTGAGATTAGTTTTTGAAGATTGGATTCTAGATAACCATAGGAACACCGAGGCAGAGCTGTCTCGTGGAAAATACAGGTACATTTAAAGTTTGCAATAGATGGCTCTCTGCCATGGAATGTTGCTTCCACACTCAATGGCGATGACTACTATAAATAATAGAGAAATCCAGGTTTTACTACTGGAATATTCCTAAAGAGGAGATTGACCTTGCAAAAGAGTTGTTCAATAAAAACAGGCCACATATGGAGGACTTCTTCAGATGTTTCTTCATATGGTTTTACAGGTACCTATGGATGCCTTCTAGCAACACAATACTGCATAAATGTTTTTGATACATGTCACATTGGCTCTATCCTCTTTCCTTGTATTTTCCTGTCTAAGCTTTCACATCGGGCTAAATTGCAGTAATATGCTCTTTGGATGCTTATATTTTTGTTCTTATTAATTAAAGGGAGAAGAAATAGATACAGATCTTTTGAAATAAATTCAGAAATTTCTTGAGTTTGTTCGGAAGGCAAAAAAAATTGCCATCAAACACAGACACACGTACATACATCTTACGCCTTCTGTTTGACAATTAGTCCTTGCCCAGCTCTGTCCCTTTGCTGATAGCCTAGGACTCAGCTGGTGAGTGGAGTCAAGGATACTGTTTTTCAAGCAAATCTACAACTTGCCTTACCGAAGTCTTTTTTCTTTTTTTTTAAATCTACCTACCACACTAGATTGTTATAAGGATGAAGGGAAATAATGCTTGTGAAGTTCTTTTTTAAGTTATAAAGGACTATATAAGTGTAAGAAGGTAAATAAACAAAGAGGGCTATTCAATTTTATTTCCAATACAGAAGTGTACTTTTTTTTTTTAATTTTCTTCTTCATACTAAGGATGTTTAATCATAAGTGGGGCCGTGGGAAGGCTTTTGATCATGCATAATTTCTCAGGCACAAACTGCTTAAAGATACATTTATCTTCCTCTGACCTAATCCCTCTGTGTATTTCAATTCAGTTGAAGCTTCTCACAGGCTTCTACTGTTTTCACTAAATTTTCACCATAATACTTTGTACACACATCCCTACAGACAGTAATAATGTATTAGATAATTCTGGGGCAAAAAAGCCCCAGGAATATGCTTCAAGGAGAATTGTTTTCCATGAATATGCTCTAATGCCATTTCTCCAAGTGCATTTAACTTAGTGTTTATTTACTTTCACGGTTAATTTTGACTGGTACTCTATCATATTGCCTTGTAAAATCAAAGAACTCTAGGACTGTTTCTGTACACACCACATTGTCTCCAGTTGATATTTGTGAGGAAGCCGCCAAGTAGCCATGAGCAGGTGTTTGCAGGCTCCTTCGTGAGATTGCCTGGCCAGATGGGGTCAGAAAAGCTTACCCAGGAGCCACTAAAGCCTAGGAGTTTGTCTGCCTACCCAGAAGGGGCGGTGGTGACTCCTGGCAGATTTTTAGACATGGTGACTTTGATAGGTACACTGAGTGAGATTCATAGTTTCTACTAAATAGGCATGAAAGTGGTTGTAGCCATAGATTCAGGTTAAAAGAGGACAGATTTTAAGTATTCTAAAATGAATTCATGATGACAAACAACTCTTTTTTAACTTACAAGTATGGCTGTTCTTGTTACTGTATTTCACACCTGTATTTCTTCTCAATCAGATAATGAATGCAGATGCCATCCACATTTGAACCTTTCCTCAACCATCTAAGGAAATATTCATGCTGATCCAGAGAAGAAATCACATTAAGCAATCTCAAGTCCCAATAATTACTGTAAGAAAGCAGAGAAATGCACAGGTTTTGAATTTCCACAAGAAAATATGCATTTGAATAAAACTATCATTGGCTCTTACTTAGTTTTTATAGAAAAAAATAAATATATTGAATATTACATGGAAAAAAATGATATATGCTTTCCATGCATTTGTAGTGACCAGAAAATAACACATAGTATGTTCATATAGTCATACATGCGAGAATTACATTAATTCATTTAGAATTTTTTAAACTCAGTGAGTCAATTTTATGATTCCAATTTCTGTGAGTCAGAGAATAATTCTGAGGGACTCAACCCAACAAATGCAGGAATTTGAAAATTAATTTGGCTTATAAAATTACATCTTAACAAAATAAAAATAGCTCAGAGGGAAAAATAATCAGTGGTGGAAGCACCCTTCAGTATATTTAGCTTATCAAAATGTTCCTAAATGACTCAAAATGTGCTTCTTATATATGATAAATATTTTCTATACTGCAACTATATGTTGACAAATGAACAACATGTACTGTTGGTGAAGAGGCTGTAAGTGTCAAGTATAATTATCATGATTATGATTTGAACTTGTCAGAACTAACATCTTGAAATCATGAAGAGGGTTTGTAGAAAGATGGGAGTAGAGTATATTATAAGTTCTTTTTTATTTGGTTATTATTAAACTATTGAGAATATAGAAATAATGTCAATGATAAAAGTCAGTGCTGTGATGTAACTAATTACATCCACACAAAAGAGCATTCTACGTAATACCGCACTCTGCCTAGTTCACTTGTTCTTCCTCCACACTCATCTTGAGAATTTTTGCATGGCTTTTTCTAGATGTTTTAAGTTAAAGAGAAATGTTGTAAAATATCAGGTAAGAAGAATCTGGTCACCTTTTCTTTTACCCACATGTAACTGGTTTAATGTTAGGAAATCTCTGAGGAAGTAAGTACCCATCAGGACACAGGATAGGACTGAGATGTCTTTCCAAGTCAAAAGTGATTTGAGTAGCCTTTCTTAGTCTTTACCCAAAAGAGAATTACCTCTTTTTCTAGGCTCTCTTCCTTCCAGTCATTTGTCTACCCTAACTTGCATAATCTTTCTAAAACTTAGATGCTGCCATTTTACTCTCCAACTCAAGAGTCCTTGACTCATAGCCTCCTCCATAAAATCTTTCTGGAAAATTCCTCTGAACTATAGAATTTTCACCCCTTCATCATATTGCCCCTCAGATGGCTGCTGTGACACTCGTAACACTTTGTGACACTCATTTGTCTGCACATTTGTATATCCTAGGCTCCACTGTACATTTCCTGAAATAGGGACTAGGGATGCCATTTCAATATCTCCAGCATTTAGCACAGAGTCTGGTCTAGAATAGGTTCTTAACAAATATTTCTTAAGTGCATAAAACAACATCACTTTCGCTGCATTCAAGTCTGCTCAAAATCCATACATTCAAGACCCCTCCAAATCCGGCTTGCTCTATTTTTCCAGCTCCATCTCCTTCCCCTTGTACTCCCCTAAGCTCCGAGATGGCAGCCACCCAGGATCATTTGCTGTTTTTGAATATGCTGAGCACTTCTAAGCATTTAAGTTTTTGCCCTGTGCCATGCTGGTCTCTGTATTACTTCTTGTTGGAGTCTTATTTTCCTGTTTTAGTCCAAATGTCGATATGTGTGAGAAAATGCTGACCTTTCCCTCACACCACTTAGAATTAATTTTGTCTCCCATGTGCTGTTCTGTAATTTGTTTAACCACAGTTGGCTTGCACTATAGCTAGCTATGCATATCATGATTTCTCCTACTGGCTGATGAGTTCCTTGAAGGCGAGAACTGCATTGATATGATCATTCATTTAAGATACATATAGGGTATTTTCTGTGATACAGGCATTGCGTTATGTTCCGGGCACAATGTGGTGATTATACTGAATAAAATTCCTGTCCCCAAAGAGCTCACATTCTAGTCAGGTGAGAAAGACAATACAAATATAAACAAGTAACACAATAAATAGTGCAACATGTAAGTACTCTAATAAGAAAAAAGCAAAAGAAGAGGGACACGTATTGATCACAAAACGTCTGTCGGAAAAGGTGACATTTGGGTGGAGATCTGAAGGAAGTGAGGGGTATCTTAGTGACAGAGCATTCTATGCATAGGGACTAGCATAACCAAGGGCCTGAAAGTGGGAGTATGCTTGCAGTGTTTGAGGAAGAAGAAATAGGCCAGCATGACTCCGGTAGAGAGAGCTGGTAGAAAGCAGAAGTAGAAGGCAGTGCCCTAGCAGGAGTTCAGATTAATCAAGACCCTGTATGCCCTGGCACATACTTGGTATTTTGCTCCAAATGACATAGGGAGCCTTTGATGGGTTGTCTCTAGATGAGTGACATGGTCAGACTTATGTTTTACAGGTGTCACCCTGGTTGCTGTGTCTGTAGGGAGGCAATTGGAGAGTTAGTAAGATTGCTTAGGAGGCTAGTTACCTGTTCAAGCAAGAGATGTCAGTGGCTTGGATCAAGATGGTGGCAGTGGAAGCACTGAGAAGAAATTGGATTTTGGACATCATGCAAAAAAAGTGCTAACACTTTTGCTGAAGGATTTATTGATAAAAAGAGGGGAATCAAAGATTACTGAAAGGATTTTGGTCTGAGTGAGTGGTAAGATAGAGAGGTCAATTACTGAAATAACAAAGACTGCAAGACAGGTAGATTGGGAAGGGAAAATCAAACAATAGGTTTTGGTTGTGATAAAGTTGAGATGCATATTGGATATCTAAGTAGAGTTGTCAGCTAGGTAGGATTGTATAGTTGAGTCAAGAGCTCAGGGTTAGAGTTAAAATTTTAGGATATTTTTTATGTGAATAGATAATATTTAGAACTCTGAGACTGGATAAAGCATCTAATTGAGCTAAGTATAGATTGTGAAGAGATTTTAAAGGGACTGAGTCCTCCACTGCATAGAGATCAACAAGATTAGGGGAACCCACTAAGGAGACTGAGACAGAGCACTTAGTGAGGGGTAGTTGCTTGGTAAGGACTCCATGCTTGATTGGTTATTTCTAGTGGAAGGGCAATTCCTCTCATCCCGCTTCAGATGGCTCTTATCCCTGGAAAAGAGGTTCTGTCCTTGCAGACATGCTGACCTTGGATTCCTACTTCATCCTTAAGGCAAGAGAGTAATCCTCTTTTCCCTTTGAATATACATCTATTTAGAGAGGACTGTTGTATGGCTTATCTCATTTACAAGTTTGCTCTTGATATTTATTGTATTGATTTCACCTTTATTGGGAACCTGTCATGATTTGGCCAGGGGTCAATTCTATGATGACATAGTTGGTTCTGGGGTGAACTCAGGACACAGGTCTTTTTGGTGTAAGAACTCCAGTATATTACCTCCATCACATTACCTAAGTCACGGCAACATCTTTAGCAAATCCTTCATTCACTCAGGGTTTCTACATTGGCGTTTGTTACTGTCAAGTATTCCAAACTGCAAATATTTCTGAGGATGTAAATGAAGCCTGACTCATCGTGAACCTGTGAAGTCACGCTAGTCACTACAGCAGATGGAATGTGAACAAAGGTCAAAATAGATTCCTCTCAGTAATATCTCTGCTGAAATTGTTATAGGTACTTAACTGCCTCCTTCTCTGCTCACGACAAACTATGAAAACTACCCATGATAGTTTAAAGCAGCTTTTCACTCCATCTCAATGGCATTTCTTAGCTTCAAAGTGGAGGCTGCCATCTTGCAAAAATAATGGTTAATTTAAAGTGGCAACATGAAAACCTGATAGAGGAAAATGGAACTATTAACTCATTGCTTTAATAGAGAGTGATAGAAAAATTTTTAAAAATGGATAATCTCTATACAAAATTCAGTGCCTTTGGAGCACATTTTATGATTTTCTATAATGAGTATGTATTATCCACTATAGTAATAAGTTTTATTTACCTATTTTTAGTACCTATCATTTAAAGTTACATGGTAGGGGAAAATAAGTCATGTTAAAAATTTTGATGTCTATAATCCATAAACTATTCAATCCATGAGTATGTATAATTTTGCAAAATATACTTTTAGCAACTAATAATAAAAAGGGAGAAGACTCATGATATGTAATCTATCCATCGATCCACACACACACAGAGAGAGAGAGAGAGAGAGAGAGAGAGAGAGAGAGAGAGAGAGATCTCCAGTAGGTCTTCCCAGCTAGCTAACTCTGTTATGGAAGTCACTGAAGATGAATTAAGGTTTAAGAACATATTTTACAAATCTCATCTGGCAATATCACAAATGACCTCTAAAAACTGACTGCCTACAGTCTAGGATTTAGAAGGGTTCAATGGTCAATTTAAAATTAAAAACCAAGTACATTTTTTGCAACTTATGTATGGTGGCAAATTGTTCTTACTCTTTGCTATGTTAACTTCCATTGGAATCTGTTAGTCTTAGTGAGAATAGTATTAGTGATAATAGACCAAACTAGAATCAAAATAATTGGGAAAAATTTAATTATTAACAACAATAAACAGTTATATAGCACATTTAATTAATGTCATTTATCCATCATTAAAATCTGTAAGCCAGGCAGTTTAATGCTTTAATTGCAGAAAAATAAATGGAAGCTTAGAAAGGGTAACTGGTGTAACATAGAATCATTAAAAGAATTCAGTAGAGCTGAGACTGGAACCCAGATCTGACTCCACTGCTGTATTTTTTCCTCTACATTATACTATGATCCAGTGAATAGACAAAGACTATTTTCTATGTATTTATCACAGACAACCTAAGAAAAAATTAAAAGGGTTGAAATGTAAGTACATGCTCTAATGGATCTGTTTTGTTGTTGTTGTTGTTTTTTTTAGAAGCTGGACTAAAATGATCACTAAAACAGGGCACAATGTCATGGAAGCACCATTTTTAGAACACTTTGAAAACAAAATATATGTGAAAAGAAGTAAATAGAGAATGGTCTAAATTCATTTCATTGAGCTGTCTAACTCTGAGAGGAGATACAATTTTATTGTTCATAAGGTCTTTGAGGGAATATATATCCCAACATAATTTATGATGTTACATATCAGAGTTTCAAAGTTCAAATAAAAATTAAGGCAGAATTGAAGAAAACAAAAGAGAAAAGAAAAACACACACAATAATCTTGACTACAGTGGAAATGTTACTTAAAGAGGCAACATATATCCACCAAGAGGCTTTTAGTATTGAAATATGCCCTGAAGTTGACTCCAAGGAAGACGATGAAATAGCCAGTGAGTTAACATCTAGCGAAGTTATAGTTGGCCATAAATTTAGTCTTGGAGATGATGCAGTGAAACTGTTCTCAAATATTTATTTTAGCAGAGGAATTTTAGATGAAGAAGATCCTGGAAGGAGAAAATGGACAGCTATAGACTTTAGAAAAGTCATGAAACAGAAAAAAGAAAAGGGCCTTAAAAGAAACTTGCATTATTAAGTGTGAATGTGTGTGTGTGCCTATCAGTATGGGTTGTCATTGGTGGTGGTGATAGTGGGAATCCATTGGACCACATTGGGACCTGCTTCCGGGTCACATTGGATGGACTCTCTGAATCTTCAGGCCACTCTTCTTGCTGTCATCTGCCAGCCTCTCTCTCTTACTCTCCACAGTTGATGGGAGATTGTAACATTTTGGTGTACAGCACAGTTTTTACAAAGTCAAGTTCTCCTTTAATATTCACATCAAGTATTTGATAAGAATTGTTCAACCTGAGCACATTTTTCTCATTAAAAATAATAAGTATTAAGATTATTTTTGCATGAATACAAGATGTTTCATGCTGAACAAAGATTATTCCTGCTCAATAAGCATTATTATTAATAATAATGTGCCTGCTGAAGGACAAAGCAGAATTTTGTAAGGTAGGAACTGTTCTATTTCTACATCTCTTTTTTAAAGGAGCATGTATTATTTCTGATTCAAATATTGAAAAGTATGAAGAATAAAGTGAAAAATTGCCTATTATTACAGCTTCTAGAAATCACTACCATTAATATATACATTTTTGTATGTGTGTATATTAACTGGGTCCATACTATACTCGTATGTACAGTTTTGTATCCTGTTTTCTCACCTTAGCAATGCATGGTATTTTCCAGGCAGTCAGTGTTTTTTGAAAGCATTATTAATTTGTTTTATATTTATTGCATATGTATTTATTGCTTAAATATATTTCTAACTAGATATGTAATTTTATCTCTTTTTTGTTTTATGCCATAAATAAAGCTATACTAAAAGTCCTTGTGCACAATTCTTAGTCCATCAAAAACAGTAGATATTTTGGCCTATTATCTGAGTCTCATGGGAATGCTTCTATTGCTTTATTTTCTTCAACTTATTCTTAGAATACAAATACGTTGGTGAATAGATGTACCACTAGTTAAAAGATTACTGCTGTCAAGTAAGTTTGTGAAATGTTGAGTTCAATAAATGTATAAAGATTTATTTTCTATAGTACTTCTCAGTCTTTAATAAGCAAATATGCAATTTGAATTACTAAGAAGGAGACCAGTTATCCAGTGAACCATTTTTCCAAAGATCACAGAACAATTGTTTTGTGGGGTTTTGGTTTGTGAAGCATTAAATATGATGCTTCCCTTTGACTGAAAATAAATATTCTTTATTATGGTGATTGAGAGTTGTTCTAGTTATTAGGGTAACACAAGGTTATGCTGCAATAAAAAAATAACCTAAAGTCTTTAAGGCTTAGTACAACAAAGGTTGTTCCCTTGTTCATATCATAGCACATGGTAGGTCAGACTCCTATGTGTTTCATTTCTAAATAGGGTCCCAGGGCCCCCAGCTGCTTCTAAATTCCAACTCTACCAGCTCTGAGTTTTTTGCCCTTAGCCACTTAAATGACATTCAGTATGAAAGAGCACAGCACAACTGCTCTTAACTTCCTTCTTTCATTTCTATTGGTGATAATTAGTGTCATACCTAGACCACTAAGATTCATGGAGACTGGGAAAGTTTAAGGAGCATATACATATTTGATGAATAATAGTCTCTGCTATACTGTTTTTCTTTTTTAAAATAAGTAATGGATGTTGGATTTTGTTGAATGTTTTATTAGTCTGGGTTCTCCAGGGAAACAGAATAAATAGGACACACACACACACACACACACAAGGTCGGACAATTAAGTTCTCAAATCATATGTATGATTTATTATTATGTTTGGGAGAATTCACCAGTGAAACCATTTGGTCCCGAGCTTTTCTTTGTTGGAAGGTTTTTGATTACTGAATCAATCTCCTTACTTGTTATTGATATGTTCAGATTTTCTATCTTCATGATTCAGTCTTCGCAGGGTTTATGTTTTTAGGAATATATTCATTTTTTCTAGGTTGTTCAATTTGTTGGTGTATAAGTCATAGTTATCCCTTATGATCTTTTGTATTTCTGGGTATCAATTGTAATATCTTCTCTTTCAGTTATAATTTTATTTATTTGAGTCTTCTCTCTCTCGCTCTCTCTCTCTTTTTTTTTGATTAGTTTATTTTTCCAAAAAGCCAACTCTTAGTTTTGTTAATCTTTTTTACTGTTTTTCTATTCTCTATATTATTTATTTCTGCTCTAATTTTATAATTTCCTTTCTTCTGTTGACTTTGGGCTTAGTTTGTTGTTTTTTTATAGTTTATTGAAGTGTAATATTAAGTAGTTATTTGAGATCTTTCTTGTTTTTTATGTATGTATTTATAATTATATGCTTTTCTGTTAGAACTGCTTTTGCTACATCTCCTACGTTTTAGTATGTTGTCCATTTTAGTTTGTCTCATCAAGTTTTTCAATTCTTTTTAGTTTTTCTTTTTTTGTTTAATCCATTGGCTGTTCAAGAGTGTATTTATTAGGTTGGTGCAAAAGTAATTGTGGTTTAAAAGGTTAAAAATAATTGTAAAAATGCAATTACTTTTGTACCAACCTAATAAATTCCATGTATTTGTGAATTTTCCAACTTTTCTTCTGTTAATAGATTTCTAGTGTCATAACATTGTGGTTGGAAAAGATACTTGATATAATTTCTATCTTCTAAAATTTATTAGGACTTTTTTTTTTGTGGCCTAACACATGATCTTACCTGAGGAATGTTCTAGGTATGCTTGAAAAGAATCTGTATTCTGTTATTGTTGGACGAAATGTTCTGTATATGTTTGTTAGGTTAATTTGAGGTATAGTATTGTTTAAATCTACTGATAATAAATTGATTTTTGTATGTTTATCTTGTATATTGCACACATGTTGTACTAATTAATTCTAGGAGTGTTTTTCTTGTGTGTGTGTGTGTGTGTGTGTGTGTGTATCCTCGAGATTTTCTATGTAGACAGTCATTTCATTGCAAATATGGACATTTAATTTTTCTTTTCCAATTTGTATGCTTTTTATTTCCTTTCTTGCTGTATATATTACACTAGCTAGACATTTCAGCCCTTTGTTGAATAAGAGTGATGAAAGCAGACATCCTTGCATTATTCTGGTTCGTGGGGGGGAAATGTTCAGTCTTTCACAGTAAGTAAGATGTTAGCTATAGGTTTTTTAATAGATGCTTATTAAGTTGAAGAAGTTTCCCTCTATTCACTTTTCTGAGTTTGTATCACGAGTAAGTGTTAAATTTTGTCAGATGCTTTTTTTCTGCTTCAATTGATATAATCCTGTAATTTTTCTTCTTTAGCATCTTAATATGGTAGATTACATTGATAATTTTCATATATTAAACTAAGTTTGCATCCCTGGAATAAACTTTTTTCATCCATGGAGTATAATTCTTTTTATACATTATTTAATTCTATCTGCTAGTACTCTGTTAAGAATTCTTGTATCTATATTCATGAGAGATATTGGTGTGCAGTTTTCTTTATTTGTGCTGTCTTTGTCTTCTTTAGTATCTTAATATGTTTTGATATTAGGGTAATACTAGTTAATAAAATAAATTGGGAATTGTTTCCTTCTATTATTATTATTATTATTATTATTACTATTTTCTGGAAGAGACTGTGTAGAATTGGTGTTAGTTCAATAAACCTTTGGTAAATTTCTCTTTTGAAATAATCTGGGCCTGGAGATTTCTTTTTGGGCGTTTTAAATTCAAAATAAATTTCCTTTACATTATAGGGCTATTCAAATGGTCTATTTTATATTGGGTAAGCTGAGGTAATTTGTGTTTTGTGGTAGTTGTGGCAGTTTTCCCATTTTATCCAAATTGTCATTTTTATGTGTGTGGTGTTGTTTGTAGTATTTCTTTATTATCTTTTTGAAGTCTGCAGGATCTCCAGTTATGTTTTCTATTGAATTTCTAATATTTTGATATGGTGTGTCTTTGTTTTTATTTCATAAGTCTTACTAAAGGCCTGTCAATTGTATTGATATTTTCAAAGATTTTGTTCTTTGTTTCATTGATTTTCTCTATCGTTTTTTTGGTTTTCAATTTCATTGACTCCTGCTCTTATCTTTACTATTTCCTCTCTTCTGCATATTTCAATTTATTTTCCTTTCCCTTTTTCTGGGTTTTTGAAGCGGTAGCTTTAATTATTGATTTGAGATCTTTTCTCTTTTATAATATCTGTATTTAGTGCTATAAATTAACACTGTGCTAGCTGTGTTTTACAACTTTTGACCTGTTGTATTTTCATTTTCATTCAGTTAAATACACATTTTTATTTCCCTTGAAACATACTCTTTCACCCATGAATTATTTAGAAGTGTGTTGTTAAATTCCAAGAGTTTGGAGATTTCCCTTATATTTCTGTTATTTATTTCTATTTTGATTTCTTTGTGGCCAGAGTACACACTCTCCACCATTTTAATTCTTTTTAAAAATTTCTTGAGGTTTGTTTTATAGCCCAGGATATGGTTATCATTAATTATATATTTTAAATAGGTTATCCTGGATATTAAATTTGCTGTCAAAATTCTATATATTTTGTTCCTTTGTCTTCTGCAATTTAATTTACAAAATAGAAGTCTGAATCTAACTTTAATTTTGTTCCTTTGAATGTATGTAGATATTTTTTCTACATGTTTATGATAAATTTACTCTTCAAATGTAAACATATATTTGTTTATATAGTTGTATATAATACATTATATGTGTGTGTTTTTTCAAGTCTAGAATGTTTTCTTTTGTAATATCTTTACTCATTGCTTCAATTCCATTTGTTTTGTTTTTTTCCTTGGGAATCTCTATAATTCTGCATAATTCTGAGACTTAATTTCTATTTTTTGTTTCCTATACTTCCCATCATTCTCATTTTATACACACACATACATACACACACATATACACATACACGCACACCACAGATACTGAGGCATATGCATATTTATGTATACATATATATGCACATATATAGACACATATATGTCTATGTCTATATGTATATAAATACACAGTCTGTGAGTGTGTGTGTGTGTGTGTGTGTGTGTGTGTGTGTGTGTGTAGAGAAGGAAAGAAAGGGAGAGAAAGAGGAGAGAGAGATTGAGGAAGATCTCATCTTTTTGTCTGTTTTCTGAGGGATTTTCAAATTTAGAAGATGTTCTGTCATAAGTGCCAGCGAAATGCCATTTAAATATAAAATTGCCATTGTGTTTTGGGAAATTTTAATCTGAAACCAACAGTAAAGATATAATCCATGCAGAAGAGGTTCAGAATTTGTTTAGTGGTGTTGAGAATGTTTCACGGGATATCCAGAGTAAATGAACAGTGTGACTTCGTTGTTTGTTAGATTGAGTTCTCATCCCATTTTATTCCAAAGACAGAATTGCTCTCATGAGGTATGGAGACATTAATTATCCTCCTCTTAGGAATTTACCAAACCATTCTACTCCTATAGCATTCTACTATATTAAAAATCAAAGTCAACAAAATGAAATATAAACATAATATCTAGAAGAACAATTTCTGTAAATCTTTTTAGAAACTCATTTCTGCCAAAAGAAAGCTCTTCTGAAAGTCTAACCCTACTTGAATGGAAACTTTTAGAAGTCTTTTTTTAGGAGATACAGAGAATAGAGTTTTTGAAAAATGTCTGATTTCTTGCTGGTGGTAAGCTTCCTCACTTGATTTTGAGTCACTTATGCATCAGGTATATCTGTATATAAATTTTTTTCTGACTTAGCAGGTCCCCCAACTCTAGTCTCCTTTAACATGTTCTTTTTAGTGTGCAGATATTATATAAATGTCTTTAATCTAAAGGTGTTCTTCATACCTGTAAAATTTTGCTTTTAACACCTGTTGGATTATTTTTTCTGCATGCTATGCTTAGCTAGAGAGGAGTATAGATCCTGATGAAGAACATGTACTGTAGAGCCTGGGGCCTGCATTGGGATCTCCACTCCATCCCTTGTTTAGTTTCATGACCTTGGGCCAGTGACAATTTTCTATGTTTCAGGTTTCCCATCTGAAAAAAATAAATGAAAGGCCCAGTTCATTTAAAGAGCTAATGTATTTAATCTTACAAAACAAACCTTACTGTGTTATACATATAACATATATATATATGTTGTTACTGTTACTTTTTATGTAATCAGTACAAGTCTGTCTTATTAAATCGATATGCCAATGCCTCCTATAGAAAAGAAAATTAAATTCTTGACAAATACCATCTAAGAAACAAAATTAAAACTTTCTGAGTTATGAAGATAATTATTAAAAGAGGTCAATTACTGAATTACTTTAAAAATGTTGGTTAGATTTTTAAAAACTTATTTCATTTGTAAATACCCTGTAGAAATCTTATGTTTCATAAGATATATCTTGAGTGGTCTTCCTTAAAGACGATGACTAACTTCTTATAGAAGTTTAACCCTTGGTACTCTTGGAAATTAATCTTGCTCTTCAATTAACTACATTCTCAGGGATATTTGGGATTTTCGTTTGTTTGTTTTGTTTTTCCAGTAAAATAATTCTTTTATTATCCCTCCGGTGCCCATTGATTCAAAGAACATACCAACAAGTGGAATTTGTTGCTCTGATTTTGAACTGGATCCTGTAGCTGTTTTCATTGTAATTCAAGGTACTATTTAATCCCTTTGCTTAGAAACTATTGAAGTGAAAATGTTCATGTTGCAGATTACTTTTTGACAATGATGCATGGGAAGATTATTCTGCAAGAACCAGAAAACATGATACTTGCTGGAAGAAATTCAATGTCGCAACCAGTTGAAATAAACAACACCCAATCCCACGTGCTAATAAACTGGGGATTCCTTTCCAAAGCTTTGTACTATGCAAAGGATACTTTTCTGGTGTGCTGAGAAGTTGTCTCTGGGACCGTCACACTTGGAATTCCAGCAGCTTACCCTATCATCAAGTCATCAGTATGCTGCTATTTGAATAAACACAGCTGTTGTTTTCCAAGAAATATGGCTAGGAGCAGCAAGGAAAAAAAGGGCAATTAGAGTTATTGAAATGGAGGGGTACTCATGATGGCATATATGTATTTATGAGAGTGTTCTTTTCTGAATAGTCTATTTACCATGCTGGGACTTAACAGTGGGGGAGTAATGATCCCCTCTCCAAATCTTTGGTACTTTACTGGATTTGGCTATTTGCCTAATATTAATTATGAATATTTTTCATAATTAAATAAATACATATTTTAATTCATGCGACCTTGTGCTATCTTCTATCTAAAACATCTTAAAATTTTGACAGCAACTTGTTCTAAAAGCCCATATATAAATATGAATATAAATATAAATATATTTGTAGATACATGTCGGATAAATGAACAGGCTAATATTTTAAAAATTTTCCTGCTGATTTTCATTAGTTTTCTTACTTTTAGAACACCTGGAGAGCAAAGACATGTGCCAGTGCTGGGAATAGGGCTTGTTTATAGGAGTTCAAGGAGAACCTTCAGCTTGTAATGAAAAGCATAGTGGACCAGAAAGATTAGACCATCAACTGGCTGTGTGGCCACAGGCAAGGTATTCCCTCTTCTGGATCTCAGCTTCTTTACCTATAAACTGTTGAGATTGGATAATGTGATCTTTTAGGTCCTTTCTAATTCCACGATGCTTTTAAGGTAGGCCTTTATTATTCGGGTTGCACAGGAAGTGCTGGGTAAACATTGATTACAGAGACCCATTAGAACTGATGGTTGTCATTTTTATAAATTAAACCAACAACCACACAAATATTGTAGCTGTTTTTGTGTTTTCAGAATAAATGAAGACGAGTAATGGGATGAATAATTAGAATGTATCAGTGTTCCATTCATCTGAAATAGTTTGTTTTCATTTTGCATAGTCTTGGGTCTTAAGTCCAGGGTTCAAAATGCTGGTTCAGGAGTGTTGACTTGGCGGGTGGAAAGGGGAAAGAAGGGAAGACCAGAGATAGGATGTCAAGTTTCTATTTCTGTGGTAATACTGACAAAAACAAGGAAAGAAGCTGTATAGGCAATGCCTTTTCTGGAAAGGGGTATTATTGTGGTGCACTTTTAAAATAGCTTATTAAAAAAGTGCAGAAAACAACATCACCCACTTGCTTGGTGGCTGTGGCTGCCTTAGTGTCATTCCAATAACCACTATGACCAATAACCACATGTATAACTATACATCTTGTACTTTATTTCTTTTAAAGACAGAATTGAACCCTGACTTAAAAGTTAGTCCTTGGATGTTTTACCCAATACAACTGAAGGATTTTAAGAATCCTCACAGACTAAAATGACACATGTTAAGGGTGCAGGTATAATTGTTTTCCGGTGTTTTTAAAAAAAAGGTGTGAAAGAAAATTTCATTTAAACCCCATCAGAAATCAACAGAAGACTTCAAACAAGAATGACGAAGCAGAATGAGTAATGTTTGGGGTCTATACAGGGACGAGGATGCTAGAGGGCATTTGTTCCTTAGTCAGAACAGCAACCGTCTATGCAATGTCTGAGGTCTGACTGTGCGACCTTGGGGCCAGCCAGGAAATACTGTCGCCGAACCCAACCCCTCCTCATTAATAGTAACAACACACAGTAGTTTAGTGCTTTATACTGTCAGAGTTCTTTTGCATTTATTATCTCATCTCTGATCCATTTTTAGGATGGTGTTAGCCTTACCTCATGCCGTAGCGTTTCATCATTTCTTTGCAGACATTATGGCTTAGCTGATAGGTCTGGTTTTCCTACTCATGCTTTGGGCTGACAGCTGAGAGGGTCAAAGTGACATTTTGGTTAGTGATTTAACCAAATAACAAAGTAAAATTGAAATAATAAGTGTCTAATGGGATCAAACAGTAAGTTCTAAGGGATGAAATTAAGGAGGGCTTATGCAGTGGTGGTTGCTTTCACTGAGACTCCATGTAGGCAAAGCTTTTCCTACGCATTTTCTCATTAGACCCTGATAGAAAGCCCTGAAGTAGGAGAGCTTTATTATCCCCAATGTATAGATGAGGAAACAGATACTTGGGCAGTTTCAATGGCTTATAGAAGTCATAGAACCAATGGTAGAGATGGAAACTAGTTCTATTGTCTTGTAAGTTAGTGCTCTTTCAAGGACACCCTAGTGCCACCCTGTGCATAAGAGAAATTTTCAAGTTGGGACTTTTTTTTTTTTTTTGCATACATCACTTTCCCTCCCATAATTAACACTACAGGTACAGGAAACCAACTCTGAGTAGTGTTGATGATGCAAGTTTTACTGCATCCTCTGTGTTACCAGGGCAACATGATTTTCCTAAGCACTAGAGAGAAATCTGAGAAAGAAGATATTGAAGGACAGCTGAGGCTAAAGCTGCAGTCTTCACTCTGTCACTGGGTCTCTTTTTCTATAAGGTAGAGAGAATTCCTATTCTTTGGTGTATTGTAGTCAGTGCTACTCTTTGAATCCTTCAGACAGATGGTTCAACACTTAATTGTTAATTAAAATTGTTATGGTTTAATACTAATTGTTATGTTATGGCTAATCTCTTGATATTCAGGATTATGAATCTTGCTATTTAGAAATTTGTCCTCTCAAATGCCATCACACCTGTTGCTCCTTTGGTTATGAGCTCCATGGGGCTTTTTGTTTTAAAGATTATTTAATGATGAAAGCAAGAAAATTGGAGAATATAAAGTTCTGTTAGGCAGTTTTCTGTATTCAGTGCCTGTGGAGGGTGTGGAAGCTCATATCCCACCCTATAAAATGGGGAAGGGGGGCATTCCTAGCATGTGAGTGAGGAGGGCTGGGAGGTCAGGGCAGAATTGGCATAAATTGGGAGTCTATGGCAGTGTCACTTAAGTCCAAAAATAATACAATATTGGGAAGAGCTAAAATAATTCTATGCCATATTCCAAACCAAGAACATTTTCCAGGGTACCCAGGGTCTTGTAGCTGCTCTGTCACTCTGGGTCATTCATAGATAAAAGGTGCCCTGTGAAAACCATGTCTTGGGAAAGTGCTTCTCCTTTTCCCCCCAAGAATGAATAGGTTGGTGAGGGCTCTGCTTGGTAGGGCAAGGGGCAGAAGCTAGGCCCAAGGTCTGTGCCAAGTGGGCATATTACCAAGGTAGGCCTGAAAGAGGACTAGTGGTTCAAATTCAGAATCCTGGAGAGGAAGCTGAAAGTCATGACTGGAGAAACCAGAGAACAGAGAGGTTGGAACAGTAAATTAATCAGGATATTTTTGTGTCCAAGTAACAGAAACCAACTATGGAAAGTTTAATAAAAAATGGAGACTATATAAAGACACAGGGAAATCTCACCCTAGATCTGGAAATCGACTGGATTTTTGAGTTAGAGGATTTTTGAGAACTTAAGGTGTTCTCTCTCTCTTGCTTATCTTCTAGAATTTGCTGTTTCTTTCTTCCTACAGACATATTTTCCTAGTGTTCAGTGTATGTAATAGAAATATGTTGTCATACTGTCCTCTTCACCTCTTAAGCTTACATGTCACAATTCCAATAAAGCAAGATATTATTATGTCCAATATCAACTTCCCAGGAAAGAATACGATTGGCTTGGTTTTAATTATGTGTCCACTCCTGTTTTGTTCAAACATGACTACCGAGGCTTAACCTCCAGACCCTGTGAAGGGGTAGGCAATTCCTGGAAAAAAAGGGAATTATGCTGAACTGAGAACATGCCATAAAATATGTCTAGTGTAGGTAGCGGTATAAACAAAAGATGACACTGAAAATTAGAAGTAGTTAACTGGAACCGAATAGGAACACGTGGAGAACAAATTTGGAGGGTGTGGGATTCCCTTGAGTAGGTCATTGTGATCATGACTCCTCCTGATCAGTTGGTGGGCATTGGGCAATGAGCACAGTAGGTGCACCCACAGTCATAAAGCTGACAGGAAAGGAGGCAAGTGCAGGAGACAGGAGGAATTGGATTCATAGCAAGCTTGAAAATATTTGGAAGATATATGAGCTATAAAACTGACACAAATTAGAATCTCCAGTTGCTGAGAGAACAGTTCCCATCAGGTGGTAAATGGCCAAAAAATCTAAGAAATCCTTGGAAATGGGGATGCAGAGTCAGTAATGCAAGAGAACAGGTAAGTGGTGCATTAAGCAAGGGGAACCCACCAAGGAAGGTAGTACTTTTACCTTTGTTCCTTTCTGCCTTAGTTTCTTCCCTCGTTCTTGAAAAGGTCCATGGTACCAGGTGGGACAAAGCAACAGGAGTCTAGGACCAGGAACATGGAGGCCACATCTGGGCCATTAGTCCTTCAGAGGTTGAGTTTTCACCAGTGTCTGGAGTCAGTGGGATTGAGTCTGGACAGAATATCCAGACCCCAGCCAAGAGGCTCAGATCTTATCTTAGGCATCTGCACATTGGTATGAGGGCTTTTCTAGAACTCACTGGCAGACCAGCTGACCTTGTTGATACCAACCTCAGTGTTGGTTCAGGAACAGACGAGAGTCTCAGTGACTGGTTGAAAGGTGCAGGTAAGCACTACATGAACTTTTGGCAGTAATGCCATTTTCGGTATTTGAGTCAACTGTTAGTGGCATGTATTATCCCCAACCAAAAATACTGCCTTTTATCTTTCATATGTTTTACAGTTTTCCTCCCCTTGAGTCTTTTCTTCTCTTCAATTGTTGTAAATCAATAACATTTGAACTGCACTATCGAAGTACAGTATTTGAAAAAATGCATGAAGCAGTTTGTAGCAGAATAGTTCTTTTTCTAATGCAAATACTCACTTCCTAATTGTTTCGTAAGATTTTATTTTATTGCGTGTATTTTTAAAGCAGGCAGCACCTGCAAACTAATCATCATATTTACCATTTTTTAAAAATCAGGCAGCAAGTCGATAGAGCAATTCTAATGAAATTTTAAAGAGATTCAATAATGGGAACAGGGTGAAGAAAATGGGGAAAATATATCACACCAAGAAAAACTGTTTGAAACAGAGCGTTTTATGTGGCCTCCCTCAGGTTTTGGTGGCTTTTTAAAGAGATGGCTTCAAACCATGATTTACTATCCATTTAAAAGTTTAAATCCAAGGTTGTTTTTACAATGATGTCTCCATTTCAAAGTGTTCTTATTAGGAGCTGAGAGCACCCAAACAGAGAGGTGAACATTTAAAGCATAGAGCACATAATAAAGTTGCACTAATATGAAGCAATTGCTCTGCATTAGGCTCCAGAGAGTTGAATTACACAATTCATATCTAAGAATAAGATGAGCTCCATATTAAGCAAGTTTCTCTGTCTCTGAAACTAGGCATAAAACTTATAAGTGCACCTCAGCTATCTTCCTGAAAGAGCATTGTTACTGGTCTGCAGCTATAGAGCACTCTGTTCTCTCTTGAATGTACCTGATTATTAATTCTCAAGCTGTTGAAAGGAGGCCTTGAATTGGAACCTATCCCACAATGCCCTTTATGTAGTACAACTCTCAGAGGCCCCTTCCTCCCACACTTTGGCAAAGACTACTTAACTTGATATGCTTATGTGTTATACTTTTCTTCTTTTTAACAGGAATGGCTGGGGCTGGGAATAGAGTAGAGGTGTGAGAGGATTCTGGGTAATAGACACAGTTACAAAGGCTTTTGGAAGAGTATTGAGGGGAGGTTAGATTTAGCAGAAGGAAAAATCTTTCAGAATGTGGTATGGCCCAATATTTGTTCTGGAAATGATCCTATCCACAAGAGGTATTGAACTTCATCCACAATTCAAAGGGATTGAATATTCATATAAAGCTTTAAATTGAAAATTTGAGCACAGACTGGGTTTCTTCTCTACCATAACTACTTTTCATATTTAGAAGCTCATGGAAAATTTTGTTATCCCTTTGTGAAAATAGAAGAAATTAAAATGGCAATTATCGAATCATCCCAGGCACAAATTTAATGGCCAGAGCTTCTTTGATTTTAACTTCTAGCAAGTTTCATGCGAGGCCTCAGAATCATTTGGTGATAATATTTGGGTACTCTCTTGGTCTCTTGGTTGCATGTATTAACGGTAGAGATCTAAAGTTTAAGCCCTGGGGCCAGCAGCCGTGCTAAGCAAAGTTTGTGGAATTTTTGAGTGGCATTGGTTAAGTACCAAGAATTGGCAGATAAATGAGGGGGGAAAAATTGTGGGAGACTATCATGGAAAGGAAGAAAAGACAGAGGAAGCAGAGACAGGAGAAAGGAGTAAGTTGTGGGAGTGGTGGATGTTTCTAATCACCTGTAGTGCTGTGTGAGAACCAGCTCCCGCAGGCTCACCAAAGCTGATTGTAGTTTTCTTCTGAATTCTGTGTTCAACGATTTCATGTTGATTGCTTGAAATTGGCACAGTGGGAATATTTACACCACAGAAATTGGTAAACACTATAAATCAAGGCTCTGTTCCCCCCCTTTTTCCCCCACCCCAGCACCACGGAGAGCTGTTTGTTAAATATCTACTAGTACACTACTGACCTTAGATGTTTCTTTGTGACACAATCGCCTAAGTTACCAAATGTGTCACAGCAGGAGAGAGTTTGGGAGAGGCTGAACTAGTTGGGCAGGGGCCAGTTCCAGGACCAGAAATAAACTGGATTTAACATTCCCATGGTTGCCTGAAATCAGAAGCACGTTAAGGTCATGGAGGGAAGAGGTCAAACCAGTTGATAAAGGTATGTTTTCAAGCATATTGCTGATATGAGCAGGATCTTATTTAGCCCTCTGAGTAAGCTGTGGTTGAGAGAGGTTAAATCTGTTCCACATAGCACACAGGTAAGAACCAGTTAAAATGTGTCTTATCCCAATGTTCTAATTCCTAATCCCCGCACTATAGAGGTCTCCTGTAGCCTAGACCCAGCCATCAGCATCTAACTCTTATTTCCTTTCTTTAGCTGCTCCAACGGACCTCTGTGTCAAATTAGACATGTTGTGTTCCCCACAAAGTTTGGCGTTACCATCTACATTGTAACATATATGAATGGTGCCTCTGGGCTATTGTAGTGCACATGCTGTACAGCTGTGCACAGCTGACCTACTTGTGGTTACCTCCCTCTAACTCTGCAAAGGTAAAGAACATTCTTAAAGCAGGCAGCTGCACAACACATCACCTGCTGCACTCCAGAGCTAAAAGCAGACTACTCTCCCCTTCTAAATTTATAAACTTCCTTTATTTCTACCATATAATAATTTGTTTGTTAATTCAACAAACATTTGTCAAAGACCTGTGTGAACTGGGATAGAAAATTGGCCTATAGACTACAGGGTTGAGAGGGCATCATGTGTATACCTAATTTGGAAGCTGCAAAGGGACAGAGGTGAAGACATGGGTTTGAGGACTATGGGTAAGAGGCCCACACTTTCTGTACCGTCATGGAGACTCGATCTCTTTTGAATATTTCTCCTTACCATGAGCAAAAGCCTTATCCTGGCAACTTACACATTTTTTCTCTTTTTTATTTCACGCCATGTCTTTGGCCCTTACCTACCTCCTTCCCTGAAAGACCTTATTTGTGGACTTTACTGGCCTAGATAGTCTCCTTTGGAGACTCTGATGCTTTCTCTGTGTGTGCCCCCATACCGCCAATGTCATTATATCTCAGTTATAACATCATTGTGTGGTACTTTGATTAGCTCCAACAGCATAATTTAATTGTATTTATTGACATGTATTTCATTTGTATTTAGTAAATCATTTTGATATATTGATTTGGTAAAATGGCCTATGGTTTAGAAAAAAATTTAATTTTGATCATGTGACATTGTCTATTAGATTGTTTCTGATATATATTTATTTTTAATTGTGCATTTACTAATGATATATATATATATATATATATATATATATATATATATATATATTTAAACTATAACTGACTATGGTTCTAAGTGTCTTACCAGGTGATGAATTATCCAGAAGTACATGAGATATTTTAAGGAGGGATTGGGGTTAGGAATATGTGGGTAGGGAGCCAAATGTGCATAATGACAGCTTAAGTCAGAGGTTCTCAAAGTATGCTCACTGGTTTAAGTAATATCAACAAGTCACTCTAATAACAATTAAACAACAAAGTAAACAAAACAATACAGAATTATAGAATTAATTTGCTTTGGCCAAACCAACACTAGTTTGGATCTTTGAGTATATATTTTTCTCACTGTATTCTTAAAAATCAGAAGTGTTTCAGTATTTCCACTTCTTTTGCAAATAAACATGAGACAGATTTGTAAAAAGATTTATTATATACTTTCATTTCCTCAAGCGGTCATTTATTCATTAAGATAATACCATTCTCTGGGAAGCAGACAAAAGACAATATACCCAGCTGAAGGAAATGAGAAAGCGACAAGGCTATGAGAACAAAGAGGAGCATGGCCACGGTCTAGAGGGTGACTGTGGAAAAAGCATCATATATGCTCCTGTCTTTATTGGAACCTTCAGGAAATGAAAGTGTGTGTTTTGTGTTTTTTCCTTCACACCTCAAGAAACAAGGAATAATGATTTCTTTTATGAAGGATCTTTAAGTAGATGAAAAATTACTTTTGAGAATAGAAATACAGAATCACAGTCTAGTACAAATATAATGATCAATTTCCCTGGTTACCTGATCTCTACTCTCTGGTGTAGGGGGTAAAAGGTTACACCCACTTTTAAATTCTTTTGGTGTATCAAGACTAGTCATACACACAGAAGTTTTTCATCAATGCATATTTACTAGGACTAACCACATTATTGAAATGCCTAAGATAGTGAGAAAGATACAAGGTGGAGGGCAACATGAACCCTGCCTTTAGGGCATTTAAAGCCACCAGGAGAGAGCTGCCATGCACAAGTAGGCATAATGAAAGTAAAAGGTGAATTTGCTTAAAATGGGTCAACTTAAAGAGCTATGAGAGGTCAGAGGAAGACAAGTGTTCTCAGATGTATTTGGTCAATCAAATAAAATTCTTATTAACTAGGTTCTTGTTCTGTTTCTTACGACAATCACTGGCAAACTAAATTACTGCAAAAATAATCTCTTCACATGAGACACCCTAATTGTCCCTGCCAAGATGACTAGAATTTAGCTCTGAGGAGAATGAGAAAAGAGGTCAAAGAGGCTAGCAAGAGATTTTGAAATATTTGGTCTTTGAGGACGTGAGACATATGATACCAAAGCCTGGGGGTACACAGCTGTGGTCAATAAAAAATGCTAACACCTACAAGTAATTAGCAATAAGCACTGTAAGGAAGGAGGGGAGTGGCCAACAGACTTACAGGCAGCAGTATCTCCAGGAGCTTCTCCCCCAACAGGAACCTAATAGTTTCTAGGTAGGAGGAAATAAGTTTTGCACAGCCATTTACTTAGGGAGTTTTTAAATTGTACTATGAAGAACCTCCTGAGGGAAGTTTATGTAGGCAACCCCTCTTACCCAGAGGTAAAGTTATTTGCCCATCTGTGGAGTCTGGTCTTATGACTTGCTTTGACCAATCGAATGCAGGGAAAGTGAAATTAGGCTAATTTTGTTGCTAGGTCTTAAGAGACCTTGCAGCTTCCCCCTTCACCTCCTAGGACTGCAGCTCTGAGATCATCCTGTGAGGAAGCCTGTCTGGCCTACTGGACGATGAGCAGTGCTGTGGATGAAACCCCAGCGATGGCACGAGCTTCCGACTTGTGAGTGTTATCTTGGGTTTACTAGCTAATGAACGGTGTACTTCATGTATTGGATACTAACAAAAGGTTATTTTTAACACCTTCATCCCTTCTATAGCAAAATTATTTTTAATAACAATGAATGATAAATATAATTTTTCTTATATATTCTTTAGTTTTAAAATAATTGACAAGTAAAATAATATACAAATGTCCATTTCAAAGATATTATTTGAATCAAGTGAAGTATTTCATGTATGAGCTAAAAATTGCATTGACCAAAGAAAAGTATTCTACCTGACAATTCTCACTTTGCCTTACCTTTAAAAATTTTTTTTACATAAATGAAATCTCCAACTGGTCATTGGACAATAATTGTAAAGACAAAGAAACGGAACTTGAATTCCTTCTGTTCTGTCCTTCTATTATTGTTAATTTTAAATTTCAACACAAGAACACGAAGTACCACAGGGTTGGAGACACAAACTGCACGCAAAGAAAGCTTGAACAATTGCCAATCATTATGAAAGTATTCTAAACAGCAAGCATGTGTAGCTGACACTGTGAGAGGTGGAGGTGCCAACTGTAGTGAATTCTCCAAATTAATTTCCAGGTGGAATCCAATGTTTATTAAAGGACAAATAATAAAATATACTAATTTGAAGCTTATGTATATATTATTAAAACTTGAGCACTCCAGCCTTGTTTAGAAATTGACCAGTGCTATAGATTGTCTCTCTAAAATTCATATGTTAAAATCTAATGCTCAATGTAATGGTATGTGGAGGTTGGGCAGTGATTATTAGGTCATGAATGTGGGTTTTCATGGGATTAGTGCCCTTATAAAAGAGACCCCAGAGCGCTCCCCCTCCCTTTCTACCATGTGAGGACACAGCCAAAAGATAGCCATCTATGAACCAGCAAGTTGGTTCTCACCAGCGCCTGACCTGTTGGTGTCCTAATCAAGGACTTCTAGCCTCCAGAACTGTGAGAAATCATTTTCTGTTGTTCATAAGTTACTCGGGCTATGGTAGGTTGGTACAGGAGCCTGAAAAGATTAAGACAATCAACACACTTTTTTTTTCCTAGGGAGGAGTAGTTTATCATTGATGCTATTTAGAAATATTGGCACATGGTGATAATCAAGAGCAGGCTGACTTCATCATTTTTATTATTGCTTTGAAATTCTGTACACAATGTACCTTATTGCCTGTACTCTGGGTAGACTGTTTCCAGACATCCCATGTCCCATCTGACTGCAACCCCGTGAATGAGCCAGGTAAGACCAGCAGAAGAACAGCCCAACCAACCCAAAAAACTGTCAGAAATAATAAATGGTTATTTTATGCTACCAAGTTTTGAGGTGATTACATAGCCATAGATAACTGTGCAGGGAATAATCACCTAGAGCAATTGGCTTAGATTTTTCTCCCTGAAGCCAGAAATAAATATAGGAGCTCTAAATGTGTATTGGTCTCCACGTTCAAAGATGAAGGTAAAGTTTTAGAGAATATATGTGTATGTCATGGCTTATTAATGAAGGTGAAGTCATTTTAAACAAGATAGGAGAGGTAGTTTAAGAAGAGAACAAGGAGAGAAAAATGTTTCTATGGGGATTAGAGATTTAAAATTATCATGAAGATATTAGTAAGTGGGCGAATGTTTCAAAGAAAACAGTGTATGAACCTCCAAGGATAAATCCTTTGTAGCATCCTGGCATGAAACCAGACTTTCTGGAGTGGGATCTAAATCTACCTGAAACAATGAGGAACACTCCTGGGTACAAGCTTTGTTCCGTAGACCAGAAGGAACAACATATTCAGGGATTAATATTTTCCTGGTATGAAGCTTTAACATACTTAATTGGCAGGTAATTTCTGGAGAAGTATCTAAGATGTGTTGAAAAAAATGGCAAATAAAAAGAAGCCCACTAATTACTAATAATTTTTAATTTGCGTGAGGGTCAAGTATGTAAGTAAAGATAAATGTTCTTTCTACATGCTGTATCTGAAAAGTCTACAAATAGGAAACTGAAGTCACAAAAACTGGAGAGTTATTTCAAATATTTCTTTCTGTGAATTTCATGACTTTTATGACTTTGATTGATTTTTCACAATATCCCAAATATTTCTTTCTCTAAGAATGGATTTTTTTTTCGCCATAATTTGACAAAGATATTATGAAAATTGGAAAGATTGTGGATACCAGAAGAGGTGACAGTCTGTTTAGGTGAAATTAAACTGAACTTTGTAGAGATGAGAAATAAATGCCTGGAAATAATGACGGGCTATATGATCTAGCTGTTATGGAAAATATCTGTTGGTAGAAGAACAATGGTGGAGGATGTGCTTGTGACAAGGAATGATCAGGACTGAAAAATTATGATCTCAGTGGCCAACGACAAACAAAATAAATTTGAAAATTTAATTGTGAGTGGTGAATATAAACTCTCATGTTATCACTGAGACTTAACGAGTAGAAATTTAGGAGTATAATGTGTCAATGGGAAGTATATGTCTTATTCCAACAACATGGACTGTAAAGGCATAGTAGCATGTGATATTGTGATTTATAATAAGAAATGTGTATGTTTTCCCATTTCTGATACAGAGTTGTTAAATCCCTAGGAATTTTTTTAAGTGTTGAGAACTATAAAGGTATCTTTTGTTTTGTTAACGAAGTAACTTTTGGACCAGAGCCAACCAGGTGATTAGAGGGTTGAAACTTTTAGTCCCCACACCCTCACTTCTGGGGAGGGTAAAGGGGTTTGAGATTGTGTTCAATTACCAGTGGCCAATGATTTAATCAATCATGCCTATGTTATGAAGCCTCCATAAAAACCCCAAAGGACTGAATTCAGAGAGCTTCCAGGTTGGTGAACGTGTGGATATTTGAGGAAAGTGGTGCATACAGAGACATCATGGAAGTTCCATGCCATTTCTTCAGACCTTGCCCTATGCATCTCTTTATCTAGCTGTTTTCAAGTTATATCCTCTTATAATAAACTGGTAATCTAGTAAGTAAAATGTTTCTCTGAACCCAAAGAGTGGATCATGGGAGAAGCATAGATGACAACCCAGACTTGCAATTGGTATCTGAAGTATGTGTGTGGGGCAGTTTCGTAGGGTTTAGCTATTAGTCTGAAACCCAAAGAAGGCGTTGTTGGAACCTCCCATGTATAGCCAGTAGGTCAGAATGACAGGTGACAACCTGAGTTTGCGGTTAGCATCTGAAGTGGGGGCTGATCTTATGGTACTGAGCCTTTAACCTGTGGAATTGGATGCTATCTCCAGGTAGATAGTGTGAGAATTGTGTTAAATTGTAGGACTCCCAGCTGGTGCTAGAGAATTGTTTGCTGGTGTGGGGAACTGTCCCACCCTTCATACACACATTAGAATTGCTAGGTGGTCAGAATACTTTTTATTGGCTAATCAATTTTAATTGGGTAGAGGTATAATGAATGGTGGAGAGATTTTGGGAAAAATATAAACAGAGAAAAATAGACCTGGTATTTTTGTTGAATTGATTAAAGTATGCTTGGTTAGATAGAGAATTGAATGAGGTTTACGTGATAAAGATTACAAAACTGGTAAACAGGTGTGGCATATGAAGTCGTGGCCAATTAATTTTCTGGGTTGACAACAAATTTCATATGTAAGAAGACATTAAGAGAAACTGCTGGTTTAGGCTTATTTTTAACCAATAAGAAAAAATAGCTTAATAAAAGAACAGTGTTAGGAAATTTGAGGTGGAAGTGACCATGATATGATAGAGGTTCTTCATAGGTAAAGAAGGGAAAGGTGGACCTGGTCTTCTCAAGGGTATATGTCAAAATGTTTAGAAAAAAATCAAATTTTAATTTCATGGCCCAGGATTCAAAATGAACCAAAGCAAAAATGAGGTAGAAATATATAACAACAGCAGTGATAACTGAGTTACTATTATAAGTTAATTACTCTTCCCAGCACTTTTGAATATGTTATTTTTAGAAAAATAGTTTGGTGTCAAATCCACCGTGGACCCCAAAGGGGAGAAAAAGTGTATATGTATATGGGGGCAAGGAGAGAACCAATGCAACTGTTCATAGATAAGTTTAGATATTTTTGAAGGCCATATGTAAAAAAAAATGGAGGGATTGAGCTCAAGATATGCTAAGGCTTGAGAAAGATGCCAACCTAGAACAAGTATTGAAAGATGGAGTTAGGGGTTGCTTGTGGCTCATCCAGGATGACAGTGATAGAAATGCTATGCAGTACTCTTGTTTGCTTCCCTCTTGGTCATGAAGAAGCTTCTAACCGGAAAAGGCATAAGTATAGCTAATCATTATTAAAAGTATGATGACGGGGATAAACGGCAAAGAGGTAATTGCTGTTTTAAAGATTTGTATCTCTGGACCATGTCTGAAACTGGGACAGGACCATGTTTGAGTGGAACAGTCATGATCAGGCAATCATGTTTCTATCTGTTGTGTATCTGGTCCTATCTGCTTCTGTCATTGTTAAAAGTAAAATAAATATTAAAAAATTTATATGCATATTATATGGTCTAAAATCTTATAAGTAGTATTCCAATAGACAATGTTTTGGAAACAAAATAAATCCTCACAATGACCATATCAACAAATAATTTTGTTTAGCGCTGATGATTTTCCTAGGAAATCACATTTTATGTTACTTGAATGTTACTCAATTGTGTTGGCTGGCATTTTTCAGTGTTTGAATATTTACTATAGGCTGTAGATTCTTGTAATTACTATTAAGCATAATATTTCTTATTTAGTAAACAATGTTTTTAGATATCCATAATAATGAGTAAAAAGTGTGAATAATATTATTAGAAGTATTTTAAGAGTAACTTAAAATTTCAGAAATTCCTGAGAACCTGATTTCTTGCTGCTAAATCCCCAAAATTAATATTTGTCAGCAATTTGGAAACACTAAGTGAACCATCTTATTACATATTAACCTGATTTTATTTTTGCTAGCGTGAGTGGAATGTTTTGTTCACTAGGCTGCCTGAGATTTTCTGCAACTGGATTTCAGTAAAGCATTTTTGTCTTTTGTTATATTTTAGTGGAAAAGATGGAGATGTCTGAGTTGAATAATAGCATCATTAAGTAACTTTGTAGGTTGATGAACAATGATATCTAAAGTATGTTGATTAATAAATCAATATCATCTTGAAATTACTGTACTAGAGGTCAGCTCTGTGGCTATGTTCTTGGCCAGGTCCTCAACAATGACTTGAAAGAAGCCAAAAAATGATAACTTTTTATGTTTGCACATGATTATTAAACACACAATACACATACACACACACACACACACACACAATGTGTAAATAATGTACTGGCTGAGAAAGACTCAAAAATTTCCAGCGAGTTTGAAGAAAGTGCTGAGAAAAATCAGATGAAATTTAAGTGTAGCAATTACATTGAAAAAACTCAACTTTGTAAGTATATAATGCGGAGTCTTAGATTTATGATAATTTATGTGGAAAAACAATCCCAGAAATTTTAATTGACTGGAAGTTCAATATGAACTTATAATGAGACAAGGTTGCCAAGAAATCTACTGTAATCTTTAGTTTCATTAACATAGTTTAACAATCGAGAACATGCTAAGTATTATTATCTTTGAATTCTATATGGGTCAGACTATGTCTAGAGTATTATATTCAGTTTTAGAGTGTCATTGAAAAGTGGGCATAAGTCCAGAGGAGGGTGCTCAGAGTAGAAAAAAAATATCTATGTATCACACCATAGAACTTATCCAGGGAGGAGATTCCCTGGGTAAGAGAATACTGATGGGGGAAGAACCATTGCTTCCAAATATTTGAAAGACTCCATCCTGTCTATGCATGTGGACTAGTGATTATACTTATTCTGTGTACTGCCAAGTAACTAGGGGCAATTAATTTAGGCTATAAGGGGACAGATTATAATTCAAATAGCAAAAATGTAATGGAAAGGGCTCTAAACTTCCCAACACTGAAGATATCCTCACAGATGTGAAGGTGTTTGGTGCTTCACAGATCTACCTATTTTATTTTCCTGCATTTTCTGGGAAATTGTATTAGAGTCTAAGTTTCTTTCATCAGATTCATCTATGCTTTCATGAAATAACCAATAATCAGACTTGAAAATGGAAAAAAAAGAGCATATCTGCCATATTATTGACTCTCATTTGTTATGATCAGATTTGACTGATTACTCACCCTAATTTGCCTCAGAGTGTCCCAGTTTTAGCACTGCAAGTCCTATGTCCCGGGAAACCCCTAAGTCCTAGACAAACAAGAAGAGCTGGTCATTCTCATTAGACTCAGTCAATAATTAATTCAAGGTACACACCTCATCTCCTAAGTTGCTTATAGAGTTGATCCAAGAAATGAGATTTTTTTCAAGGGCTGGTTGGTCTGATTTTCCACAGCTATTCTTAGTGAGTAGGAAGCAACCTAAAACTACTGAAACTTCTGTGTATGGATCAGGGTTTTATTATCAAGAAACTCCTTAAATAATTTGACACACAGAGTTTATTTGTATGGTAATCCTGGGAAGCCCAGCTAGGGGAGTGAGGGAAGTAAGATGGAAAAGGGGACAAAGCTAATACCAGGTGCTTTAATGAGCAGGTTACCACTGTGCATCTCCAGGGCTTAATGCTAGGGCAGACTTCTGGGAAACTTTGTAAAACACATCTAAATCTTCTACCTATCAAGAGCACTGTTCAATTGTGTTAATTCCTAGGTATGTCTCGCCTGCCCTGCTCACTCCTCCATCCACAAGAAACCCTTAAGTTTTCAAAGTCAAGTGTAGTGGGGATATGGGGGGACACTGCCAGAGACTGTTCCATGCCTCTGTCAGACTTTTCTTGTTACTTTTATCTCTAAACTAGTTTGTATACACTGTCACAGAGACATACTGGATTGAAAGAAGAAGCATGCTTTTGTGGCAGATTAAATAAATGGAATCAAATACTTTACTCCTTCCTGTATCCCTGCCTTTTCCAGTATCTTTTCAGTTCTTCCCACTAAGTATAGAGTGAACTTTCTTGCCACTTAACTTTGGGTCTGACCATGCAACCGTTTTGGTTGATGGAATGGGACCAGAATGACTGTGTTGCCAGAATTAATCCAAGGCTTAAGAGTTTTTGTGTTTCTGCTGGTGCCTTTGTGCCTCTGCCACTGCCATGAGTAGAGCATACCCCAACTAGTAATGGGCTAGTCCAAGGAGGATGAAATACATGTGGAACAGAACTAAATCCATCTGTAGCTTAGAACTGCCCAGCTTAGCCCTGTTGAGATTAGCAAAGCTGCCCCAGCAGACCTGTAGATACATGAAAAATAAATGCTGATTCTGTATAGCCTATCATAAAACTTAAAGACTTTAAAATTCAAAGTTCTGGCCAAGATGGCAGAGTAGGTAAATGCTGTGCTTGCCTCCTCCTGTGACCTCATTACAATTTCAACTAAATTATAGAACAATCAACCAGGAGAACCATCCAGAGACTAGCTGAACAGAAATCCTGTAAGAAGAATATAAAGAAGCCATGTTGAGGTAGGAGGGGAGAAGATGAGAAATGGGCTGGCCCCACACCCATGTGTAGTGGCCAAGAATTGGGAGGGATATGTCAGCTACAAAGGTCTCTCAGAAGAGTGAGGGGCCCACACTGGGTACCCTAACCCAGAGCACCAGTGCTGGAAAGGGGAGCCCCCACAACATCTGGCTCTGTAAATCAGTGGGATTCTATTCCCCAGGTAAGATGGAAGGCAGATAAAGACCTAGGTATCCTCTTGAAGGATCCAAGGCACTCTCTCACTCCCAGGCACTCACCTGGGCTCTGGCAGAGGGACTGTGGCTGGAGAGGTGTCGCAGACATACAGGGAGAGACTGAGTTGTGTAGGTTCAGAAAGAGGGCTGGAGGGAAAGCTGCCATTGTCCCTGTGTTAAGCCCTCCTCTCATGTAGCTGGCAAACAGGAGCCATCTTTCCTGTGTTGAGCCCTCACCCCACATGGCTAAATCTGAATTCTCACTGGCCTGGTGAGCTCTGCTCACTCCACCCTGGTAACTCCCTGGGACTCTGCTCCACCCAACTTGCACAATACCAGAGGTTTTTCAATGGTTGGCAGGTAACCGGTGTTGGCCCCTGCAGTCTTGTTTGGACAGCTTTCAGGGGTCTACAGGCCCCAGGCAGGCAGCAGTGGGGCATAGTGTGTGCTGAGGCTTTTGTAGTGTGGCCCCAGGTTCATAACTGGCATCAAATCTGACTCAGCATTAATCCATTGAACACCACTTGACCCACACTGGTGGCTCTTTGAGACCCTGCCCCACCCAACTCCTTTACCACCAGAGGTTCTTTTAGCCACTGAGACTTATGGAGAGCTGGCAGGGGGCGGCAGGCCTTGAGGTGCCCTGGGTCTTTTACTGAGCTGCCCCAGACCCAGTACTGGTGACAGCCAGCCTCAGATAATAGCATGGCCTCTCCCATGAAGCTCTAGGTCCAGCACAGACAGTGATCTACTGTGGATCACTTTGTAGCTTCCACCAGATAGCCCTAGACCAGTCACAGACTCCTTGGTCTGCACAGGAGCCCCTCCCAAAAGGCCCAAGAACCAGCCTGCCCAGTGGCCAGCTTCAAACCACAACAGAACATCACCCTATTAGCCCTACAAGCACACACCCACAGAGTGATCTTGGTAGGCTCTAGAGCCCTCTCGAGTGAATCCTGCTGTGTGTGGTCAACCAGCTCACAGCAGCTCATATGCTGTGGTCATGGACTATCCTTGTAGCCAGTAAGCCTGAGGGTCAATCCCACCACTGATGTGCCAATAGCAGTAAAGCCTCAACTACAACAGGAGGGCACATACAACCCACATAAGGGACACTAGTGGAGTATCTGGCTCAGGAGACAAGGGAGACTGTGCCAGTGAATCCCACACGATCCCTACATAGGTAGTAAACTTGCTTAGTAATATTTTTTTTCTGATATGTGGCCTTGGACAAGGAAAAAGAAAAAATAAACAAATGGCACTACATCAAACTGAAAAGTTTTTGCACAGCAAAGGAAATTATCAACAAAATGGAAAGACAACCTATTGAAAGGGAGAAGATATTTACAAATAGTGTATCTGATAAAGGGTTAATCTCCAAAATTTGTGAAGAACACATGCAACTTTACACCAAAAAAACAAAAACAAAAAAAAAACAAAACAAAACAAAAAAAACCCTAACAAACCAATTGAAAAATGGGCAGAGGACCTGAATAGACATTTCTCCAAAAAGGACATACAGATGGACAATAGACATATGAAAAGATGCTCAGTGTCACTAATCATAAGAAAAATGCAAATAAAAATGACAATAAAGTATTACTTCATACCTTTCAAAGTGGCTAACATCAATAAACCAACAACAAACAAGTGTTGGTGAGGATGCTAATGAGGGGATCCCTGGTACACTGTTGGTGAGATTGCAAATTGGTGCAGCTACTATGGAAAACAGTATGGAGATTCCTCAAAAAATTAACAATAGAACTACCTTATGACCCAGTAATTCCACTTCTGAGTACCCAAAGAATCCAAAACACTAATTTGAAAAGATATGCACCTTTATGTTTGTTGCAACAATATTTACAATAATCATGATATGGGAGCAATTTGATTGTCAATTGATAGATGAATGGATAAAGAAGAGGTGGTACGTATGTATATACAATGGAATATTATTTGGCCATAAAAAAGAATGAAATCTTACTGTTTGTGACAATATGGATAGACCTGTGAGATATACTAAGTGAAACAAGGAAGACAGAGAAAGACAAATGCCATATGACCTCACTTATATGTGAGAGCTAAAGAACAAAATAAATGAACAAACAAAACAGAAACAGACTCATAGATACAGGGAATAAGCTGATGGTTGCCAGAAGGGAGGGGGGTGGAGGACAGGGCAAAATAGGTAAAAGGATTAAGAAGTACAAATTGGTAGTTACAGAGTTGGTAGTCATGAGGATGTAAAGTACAGCATAGGGAATATAGTCAATAATATGATAATAGCTATGTATAATGCCAGGTGGGTACTAGACTAGTCAGGGAGAATCACTTCTTAAATTATGTAAATGTCTAATCATTATGCTGTACACCTGAAACTAATATAAAATAATATCGAATGTCAACTGTAATTGAAAAAATTTTAAAGGTGAGGAGAGCTGAAGAGGAGTAAGAGGTCCAAATTTCCAGGTATAAAACAAATAAGTCATGAAGATGTAATGTACAGCATAGGGAATATAGTTAATAATATTGTGATAGTGTGGTATGGTTTCAGATGGTTGCTGGACTTATCATGGTGGTCTTTAGGCATATGAATGTTGAGTAACTATGGTGTATACCTGAAACGACTGTAATATTGTATGTTAGCTATATTTTAATAAAAATCTTTTAAAAATTCTTTAAAAATCTGGTCACATCATATATTGTACACTTTAGGTATTTATCATATAAGTTAATAATTTTATAATTCCTAAAATTATTTTTTATCGTGATAGCATTATATCATTTTATTGCATACAAGCATCAATTTATTAAATACAAGATTAGACTATCACACAGGTGTGCATATATCAGCTAATTGTCCGTGTCAGTATCTCTAAATCTTCCTTTCCTCCTTGCTGCCCTTCCTTCTTCTCTCCCTCTTGCTTCTTCTCCAGCCTCTGCTTCTGCTCCTGCTCCGCTCTCGCCCTCTCTTTAAAGTATGGTAAGTTCTCACTTAACATTGTCAAAAAGTTCTGTGACTTTAAGTGCAAAGGTGTAAAAAAACAATTTTACCATAGGCTAATTGATGTAAACAAGAGCTAGGTTCCTTAGGCATCACACTAACGTTATAATTAAACAGCATTGAACGAAAACACATTATTCGGGGGCCTGCTGCATAGACTTTATATTAAAGAACAGTTTTAGATTTACAGAAAAACTGAGAGGAAAGAACAGAGAGTTCCCACATACCTCTGTTCCCACCATACTGCCTCCCCTACTATCAACATCCCGGCACCAGAGCCGTACATTTGTAACAACCGATGAACCTGCCCTGACACATCATAATCCTCACCCTAAATTCATAGTTTATGTTAGGGTTCACTCTTGGTGTTGCATTTGCCACACATGTTGATAAATATATAACGGCATGTATCCACCATTGTCGTAGCATACAGAAGAGTTTCATGGCCCTAAAATCCCACCGATTCATCGCTTATTCTTCCCCAATCCCCGGCAACAACTGGACTTTTACTGTCTCCATAGTTTCGCTTTTTCCAGAATGTCAAATAGTTGGAATCATACAGTATGTTGCCTTTTTAGATTAGCTTCTTTCACTTAATAATATGCATTTAAGCTTCTTCTGTCACACTGTTTTCTAACTAGTTAGATTTTAAAAAATATACTAAGTATCTCAATAAATAGGAGGGGGTTACACATCTTGACCCCTTGGGAGTGTAATTTACTCCTCTCTTGATTTCCTCATTAGCAAAATGGGGGATAATAGAACTTACCTTGGAATGCTGTTTTGAGGATTAGATGTATTGTATAACAAACAACACTCTAATGGTGGAATTGCTTTATGAGGTTACTGTGGAGGACCCAATGAGATGGGAAGCAATTGATAAAAAAGAGAAGAAAATTGAGAGACTAATGCAAAAGAAATAAAGTAGTACGTCAGTAAAGGGCTTATATTGTTATTCTCCCCTTAGGGGGTTCCTATGGCACATTTGCTTCTGTTTGGGAATGATTTAGGAGAGACTCCATTTGTAGTACTGTTTCCCCGAAAATAAGAACTGGCCGGAGAATCAGCTCTAATGTGTCTTTTGGAGCAACAATTAATATAAGACCCGGTCTTATTTTACTATAATTTAAGAACAGGTCTTATATAATATAATGTAATATAAGATCAGGTCTTATTTTAATTTTTGCTCCAGAAGATGCATTAGGGCTGATTCTCTGGCTAGGTCTTATTTTCCAGGAAACACAGTAGGTACTCCCCAAGACTTGTCCATGGGAAGCGGTATGCTAAGAAATAATAGATCTATATGCTCTTAAATGTAGTCAGTAATAGTGATAGGTTGGATTTGGAGGGAAATTTGGCTTATGATTCACTGTACATTGAAGGTCGAGGAAGAGCAAGGTGGTAGAATGTAAAAGTGAGTGTGTCCAATGCATCATGAATTCATAGACAATATCAGTATTTTTCAGTCGGACAGACGTTTGGTATGCTGAGGTCTCCCATGGATACTCAGTTGCTATTGCAGTATTCACACCTGATATTTGTTATGCGAATTATCCAATATGTTTTCTTACCTGATTGATATGCCAAATATTTTCTCTTTGCCCCCTATGTCCACTATCTATCCTTTTCCACTCTGCTCTCTGTCCTGGAAAGCTGATCTTTAACATCAATAGGTCCCATTCAGACACAGATATATTTTTCTAGCTCTGGTGTCAAGTTCTACAATTAAGATATTTCCTGCAGTTCTGAGAGGGAGACAGGGAATTAGGTTACACAGCAGCTATTCATAAAATTAACAAATGATGTGAAATCATAAAATATCGTGTGGATTTTGCTACTACAGGTTCAGTTCCTCTGTCTAGTAGGTGATTAAATGATATGTACAATTATCATCACATGTTCCATTCTGAAAATAGGGCTAGCTGAAAGCATTCTGGTTTTCTTCAAAGAATAATTATTGTAAAATTCTACAAATTTATTCACGTTTCAGAAAGGGAAACCTGGGCTAGGACACACAAGTTTTATTCCTTTGTTTTTCCTTTCATTTCCTCTTTCTTTTTTTCTTAACACTGCTGAGTAATGTAAGATGAGCACTGTTATAAAAGTGTGGGTATCTGGAAGGCATAGATTTATCAGGATGGACTGCTACCTAAGCAAAATTTGACACTAGCACTTGGATGCTCCCTTCCATTTTAATGATCTTCAGGATATAGTCGTTAGATAACAACAAATTGATAAACCCAAACCTTTAGTTTAACCAATAATCAAAATCCTGCATAGTTAGATTACATTGTATTGTTAAGCTCACATTTACAACATACAATATACATGCGATATTTTGCCAAGATGGATGTTATTTTTTCTAATATCTTCTCCGTTATTCATGTTACTAGTTTATTGTTATATTAAAAAAAAAAGGTTATTTAAGCAATTGGGAGAGAACTCCTCAATAAAATCTCATGTGTGCATTGCTTGGTGTCTAGAGAATAAGCTGATTCACTCCTACATATCATTAAAATATTTAAATCAATTTCAATTATTGTTAATAGGAATTTTTAAGTAAAATGTTTCATAAAATGCAGGTTAAGTCATAATATAGTCTAGTGAAATTCCTTACTTTAATAATTGCAATTTATACTTTTCTAAAATTTTTATCTCTTCTCTGTATGTCAGTAGCATAGCATGTTTTCATTATATATTATGATAATTTTTCAAAAATTTTTGATGAATAATTTTATTAATAGCTGCAAAGATTCACATAGAATTAGTCAAGTGTCCATCCATCTATCCTTCCTCTATTCATCCATTCATTTATGTACCAGGAAATGTGCTAATGTGTGGAAAAGCGAGAAAAGAAACATCATTATTACTTTCAGTGCACTCACAAAACTAATGCAAAAGACAGTCAAAAAAATAGTGTGATGTGATCAGGCTGCTAATTTAGTGTAGGGTGGTCAGTGAAGGCTTTCTGAAGGAGACAAAGCGGCAGCTAGAAGTAAGGAGCACAGGTTGGAGGGTGGTAAGGTACATCTGAGCTGAAGTAGAACTGTAAGTTATCTAAGTGAACAGGGGGCGGGGGGCGGTCAGAGGCTGAAGCTTATGCAAAGGCATAGATGTCTGAGAAATCAACATCATATGTGGGGAGGTGTAATGCACATCGTTTGACACATCTAGGACATTGGAGATAGGCGAGAACCATGAACGATGAGCCTAATTACAGGCAGGCCTCAGCTCATGAAAGCTCTCCTAGGAGCTGGGACAGTTTGCGTTTTTTGCAAAACTGATTGGCAAGTCATTGGTGGGTATGGAGCAGACTAGCGAGATCAAATATGTGTTTTAGGATCCCTCTCAGCGCTATGGAGAGTGGATAGGAGGGGCCAAGAGTGGCAGTGGGGGCATTGGACTCAGTGAATGAGAGCAGGGACAGGGTCTATTTATTCACCACTATATTTGTAGCATCTTGACCAGTGTCTGGCTCATAGTTATTCCTCCACATATGAGTATAATTTTTTTAATAAAGGAATAAACACAGGGATCATATAGGACATTTTTGAAGTAATCTTAGTAAGAAATGATGAAAGCCTGAACTAAGGTATTTGTAATGGAGAAGGAGAAAGAGTGGATAGTTTTGATCCCTGTTTTCTAAACTTTTCTAATTATGACCTCTATTAGGAAATACACATCCATGGCTCAGTCCACACACCTATGTGCACACACTCCCCACACCTGAAATTGTGTTTTAATAAACAGTATTTACTCCTACTGCCTGTGATGTACTCAATTTTCTATCCTATAACCATGCCATGCTACACTATTTGTATTAGTTTACTAGGGCTGCCATAACAGTACCATAGAGTGGGTGGCTTACAGAAAATGCATTTATTTTCTCACAGTTCAGGAGGTTAGAAGTCTGACGTCAAGGTGTTAGCAGGTTTGGTTTCTTCTGAGGGCCATGAGGGAAAGGTCTATTCCAGGCCTCCCTGCTTGGTTTATAAATGGCCGCCTTTTCCCTCTGTCTTCCCATGGTCTTACCTACTTGCATCTCTGTGTCCTAATCTTTTCTTACAAAGACACCAGTCATATTGGATTAGGGCCCACCCACGTGACTTGATTTTATGCTAATTACCTCTTTAGAAGCTTCATCTCTAAATAGAGTCATATTCTGAAATACTAGAGGTCAGGACTTTAACAAATGAATTTTGGAGGAATTCAATTTTTTAAAATGATAAACCAAAGTCCAAAGTATACATTAGGCTTTCCTCTTTGTGTTGCAAATTCTATGGGTTTAAAAAAAAAAAAATCTGTAATCACATGTATCCACCTTTATAACATCATGCAGAACAGTTGCACTATCCTAAAAATCCCCAGTGCTCTACTTATTCACTCCTCCCCCTCCCCATCCCTGGCAACGCGGTTTCTTTTACTGTTGCCATAGTTTTGCCTTTTCAGAATGTCATATAGTTGGAATCATACTGTATGCAGCCTTTTCAGAGTTGTATCTTTCTCTTAGTAATATTTGCTTTTTACAATGCTATTATTAACCTGTTAAATTGATTTCATGACCAACTAAAGGATTGCTATCTTTTATTTGGAAAACACTGGTTTAAGAATATGCTAAGGGGCAGAACTGGCAAGGCTATTAAGATAAGGGGAGAATTGGGGTAGGGGTCTGGAACTTAGAAGACAGTCGGTGATGAATATTTGAATGGCATGTATGTGTTCATTGAAGTCCTGGATGTTGTTGAGTCCACTCAGAAAGTGAAGAAGAGGGTAAAAATTGGAGAGCTGAGAATAAATCCTAGAGAATATCAATCTCTCAGGTGTCAAACTTTATCTTCTGTTTAATTTTGAGTCGAGTATCTTTAGCTATGTTTATCTTTTTTTTCCCCTGTGAACTGTTTGTTCAGATTTTGTGTAAACATTTCTATTGCTTTGTTGATCTTTTTCAGAGTTTGAGAGAGGTCTTTCTATATTAAAGGAAATAGTCCATTACTGTACATTTTCAAGTATTTTCCCCAATTTGTTATCTTTCAACTTTGTTGATGATATTAGTTGCTATGCAGAAATTGTAGATTTATATGTAGTCAGTTTTACCAATGTGTAACTTCTGTCCACTGAATTTTATGCATGCTTTGCCAGTCCTTCTCCACTCTAATATTATATGAAGAACGATCTATGTTTTCTTATAGTACATTTATTTATTTATTGGTTTAAGATTTACATTTGGCAATTTGATTATCTCGAAATATGTATGGGGCAATGTAGGGATCTAATTTTGTTTTTGCCCATATGACCTTGCACATGTCCTAGTACCCTTTATTAAGTAAATTCTCTTTTCCTCTATGATTTTAAATGATACCTTTGTCACAAACCAATATGTAATATGTATTTGAGTTATATCTGAAGTCCCCCTCCTGTTTTATTGGTCTGCCTGTCTACTCCTGACCAGTACCACATTGTTTTAACTCATTTTATGATAAATCTTTGGGATACTGAATAGGGCTAGTTTTTTATCTTATTCTCCCCCACCTATGTATATTTTCAGGGATAGTTTAACTTATTAATCCTTGCAAATGATCTTTAAAATAGATTGTCAGATCCTATTCCCACCTTAAAAATCTGTACCATAAACAAACACCCAAACAAATACTTTGGAAATTTGATTGGAACCACAATGAAATTTTAAATTAACTGAGGAAGGTTGCCTTCTTTACACAACAGAATCATTATATTCAAGGTAATTTTATGGGGTGTTTGTGTAGTTTAGGACAAATGGTTGCAGCATAGCTAATATCTGCATAAATTTCTTCCCCAAACTGTAGGAAAATGCAATCCTGAACTTACTTTACCTGTACACTGGAGATGAAAATATGGATGATGAGAATCAGGTTTTTCTTATGTGTTTGCTAATTTTTATTTATAGATTCCTTTTGAGTGGATTATTTCCTCTTTGTACTTACCATTTCTTATTTATTTATTTATTTATTTACTTACTTACTTACTTACTTATTTATTTATTCATTTATTCATTTATTTATTCTTTACAGTATGTCCTGAGACTGATAGTCCAGAATGCGTCTTACATTGTTAGCTCAAGCTTCCATCTTATGGTGACATTGGGGGACATTCCAGATATAGTCGTCCCCAGTGGAAACTGTTTGGCCAGCTGCTGCCTATAAAGCTAGTCTATTTGCTTAAGCTGTGCTTGATGGTGAGCTTCTTAGAAACCTAGATCAAGATAGAAAACAGCTTTAGCTTCTTTTGATGTCTATATATATGAGGGTGAATTTTGTTCCAGATCCACTTTTCAAATAAACTGACTCTGGGTCCAATCCTCTACCTGCTATGGAACACCTTTATTGCTTAGCATGCTGGAGAAAATGAACTTATACCTGTCTCTTCTTGCTTCTGAAATCAGAGCTAGGCAAACGACAGCCTTCATCGTTGCATTACATAGGATTCCTGTTTCACTTTTTCTCCATGGAGATGCTTCCCTTTGTGTATGTTGCTGTGCACGTGTGTAGGTGGCTATTTCTTTTGAAATTTTTCAGTTTTATATTTTACATATTACTGTTTTATGTATGGAGTAATGAGGAAGTCTGAAAATTTAATTGCAACTTGACTGGAAATTCCTCATTCCTTCTGTGGAATTTCAAATTGAACTAATTTCTTGTTAAATTTATTCCTAAATATTTAATCTTTAAAAAATAATATGAGTGTGCTCTCTCATCAATTATAATTTCAAATGGGCCACTGTTTATGCAAAGAAAAACTATTGAAATCTATCTATCTATCTATCATCTATCGGTATATATATCTATATCTACATACACATATATTTATATATTATATTTTATAGTTATATATTATATATTTATATATTTATTATATATATATAATTTATATATTATATTTATATATATTTTAAGGTATCTGATTTTTATATGTACATATATAATCAGGTACCTTAAAAATTCTCCTATTTTTCAAATAGTTTTTGTAATATATTTGCCAGTATTTCTGTAATGAAATTTTTGCATGTGAAAATAATGACAATTTTGCCTATTATTTTCCAATAGCTATATTTACTTTATTCTTTTGTGTAAATGTATTAATTATAACTTCAAGAAGCATATTGTTGCCCTATTCCTAAATTTAATGGGAATTAATCAGTTAATATTTAATTGAAACATTTAATGTTTCACAATATTGTACATCAGCTTCTTATTTTTTTAGAACCACTAGATTTTAGATTAATTTAAAAGCAGTTCAAAATATTAAATCTTTAAAAAATGATTTATACCTCAAATTTCGTATTTTTACTTAAACATAAGTATTAATTATTAATTTGCCACACTTTTGTTATAAAATCAAGGCATTTTATTTGAATACGGGCTGCTGATTGTAGATTTACATTCTGTCTTTAACATAAAACATACCCACAAACCATTGTCTATAATTTATGTGATTTTTAAGTACTTGAAATTTTAAGCTATTTATGAAGCCATATATTATAATACTTCTAAACTTTATAACTTTACCCCAAACCATTATAGTTTTCTGAAGTACATTTTAATGGTTCATACTTATTGGATCATTCCAAAGAATTTAATTTAATTTCCTTAGAAACAATAATGCTTTTTTTTTGGCACATATTTTATTGATTGTTGTAGTACATAATTGACTTATGTTGTTAAAGCATAGTATGATTGGTATAAACAGGATTTGGTACCTAGAATTTTGTATACACTTGTCAAGTTAGAGCAGAAATGAATGAGCCCATTGAAGAGTGGCCTATCACCAGCATTCATAAATCCATGACCAATAATTTTTTTACAGAGAAGCAGAGCAATTATTATTCCTAGAAGTTGATCAAGTAAATGTCAATTAAATGTGCTTTTTGTAAATATGTATATTTTTCACCCTTGAAGAAGGTTATAGCATTCTGATTGAGTTTATTTTTTTAATTAGAAATGTCAATTGAATTTCAATATATTCATTATTTTAATTTTTGCAATGACAATGTGATTTTTTTCTCTTAATGTAAATTATATCATTAAGTGTTTTAATATTAAATCATTCTTACATTCTGGATATATTATTTTTTAAATGTCATATTATAATACATTTATTAACATTTTAATACATTTGATTAAGTTATTATTTTAATGTACATTACCTGCTATCATTTTATTTAGGATGCTTGCTTTGAAATTCATATGGAAAATGTGTGTACTTTTGCAAGCTGCCTTCATCACATTTTGGCAATTTTTGTAGTAATCTCTTGAAGACTCATAAACTTAAATGGTATTGTTGTTTGAATTTTGTCATGGATGAAATTTTCAAATATATGTTTCCTACATTAAGAAATGTCTTATTAATAGTAACAATACCATTGTTATCAGTCATCGCCACCACATATTTCCACTCACCCTTCCTTATAGTTCTCCAATCTCTACTGGGGAGCTTCTGTTGTTTTTTACTTCAGTAAGTAAATGAAAAAGAAAATATTATATTGTATATCATCTGTGGAATAAATGGTAGGGCTGAGAATAGATTTTTTTTCTTATTCAAAACACACACACACACACACACACTTTCTCTCATAACATAACAGAAGATTAATACAAATTGAAATGATATCTGAGGGCTTTCTTTCCAGTGGTATCAGATACGAGATTTCTATTGATACTAACAAAACTTCAGTGGGTTTATCTCAGGAAATGGATCCTAGGGATGGCAAACTTTAAGTTTTTCAAAATTGTTTTACTTGAGAAAGTTAAATTTTGTTCACATGAAGGGGGGTATATTTAAATAAATGTATAAAAAGGCAAATGATCAAGTGCTTGAGCATTTAGACAGAAATTCATCTTGATCATTTCATCCTCTGAAATGAACATTCCTTTAAATTTATTTACCCACTCATTCAAAGTGTACTTTCTATGTTTAATCAATTCTTAGATAATTATTAAGCTTTTATAATCTTTTTTCATTTACTCATCCTATTACAACTGAGAGGGTATCTGCTATATTGAAGTTAGCAATGTTTTAGAGGTGAGAAATGCTTTGCAAACATATAGGTGGATATGCGTCTATTTATTACATTTCTATTTTGAAAATCAAATATTTCATTATTGGCAGATAATTTTCTACCTCTAGTGAAAGTGTGTAATTTCCCACTTTTGAGGTTGGTAAATATGCCATGAAGTGATATCTTTATCTAACAAATGCTCACATTAATACTTATATTTATTTTAGCATCAAGCATGGTATATTGCCATGCAGAATTAATTTTGCATTTTTGTTAGGAGACATTATTAAACATTTCATATGTCGTAAATTATTTATAATGCTACACTCAGCAGCATCTTGAGCTACTTGCTGATCTGTCTAGAAATTCCATTTCTAATCATAGTCTGCATATTCAATAAGGGGAAGAAAACGAATTGTGACCTTTAAAAAAACATAGAAGAACTAAATTTATGAAATAGAAAGGAATCAGATCCTAATACATGTAATCGATAGTAATGGAATCCAGAGAGATATTGTAACTTAAAGGACTAACAGACTCAAATATAGCAGAAACAAAAAGCTACCTTGTAAATCCAATAGGAACACATCTTGCCAGAGATGAGCCTTTAGTTGTTAACAAAACTACGAAAAGAAGACATTTGGCACCTTGTGGTTTTAACAGAAGAAAACAGTTGGACCAAGAGTGGACATATTGTTTTTTTTTATTATTAATTATTTACATATTAGAAAGAACATTGAATGATAAAATAATCTTTCATTATTTAGTTTCTTTCTCTTTGGATTTGACATGTTCAGATTTGCCACATTTTCTTAAGGAAATTGCCAAACACTTTCTTTAGCTGGGCTAACTTGGCTTTAATTGATCTGTTTTCTGGTTTCCCCAATTTATAATTAATAGCATGAAAAGAAAAACCCATTTGTACTGCCCACCCCTGAGTAGCCATGGCTATATAATGTAGAATAAATATATCTTTACGTTTCCATCCAGCAGTCCAGCAGTAACGACTTAAGTCTGTTGTCTGGCAGAACTCCCAGGTACTTATAAAGAGACCAAGATCTCTGCAAATGATAGATCCCTTCCAACACACTGTGCTGAAAATCTTGTCAATTGTAAGATAATTGTTAGTCATTGTGGGGTTTGAGGCAATAGGGATTTACATGACTATAGAGATCACTTTTTTTTTTTTTTAGAACCATGTAGGGTCTAGCCAACAGTTCTTGGCAGCCTTTTAAACAGCATTAAGTTTCCTGGCAATGCCAAGATTCAGGTCCAGGGGAAACTGACTTCGTCACTGTGATTATTTCCAAGATTACTCTGTTCCAAAACAAAGCAACTTGAGGACAGGTCCATTGTAAATTTTCTAAGAGTGCTTCATGTGCAAGGTCCTTAGGTGTCTCTTCCAGACACATGTGTTTGGACCAACTCAGATATGGTTTCTTTGATTTTTACTAATTGGTACTATTACTGCACTCTTGCTCAAAGCCTGGAATTTTAAGATTTAATAGTCATAAGGGAACCGTGAGCTCAAATTCCCTGATTCATTGTATGAGAGATGTCAATATGTAAGCTTGTCCAAAGAATGGGAATCAACATCAAGGACAAGAATTACTTCATATCAGCCCCAAACAGTCATAAATGGTTTAATTTTTATTTGTGTGCCTGGGCAGAGAGGAGGAAGTTCAGTCTCTATTGCTCTTAACATGCATGGGAAGAGTGACTATTCAATGAACTTTTACAATATGCTTAACAACTTAATGACTTTGGACTGAAAGGGGGCGTGTGAATCATTCCAAGTTCACTGTGTAAGCTTGGCAGATAAAACTGCTGTGACCCCGAAACAAGTGACTGTAGGGACCACATCGCCTCACTTTTTATAGGGTGAACTGTAAATTAATCACATCTTTAGAGTACACTGTCCCCGCTCCCACCCCATCCACAGAGAGGTTTAAAAAAAAAAACCCAGACGTTTGACAATACGAGGTGAAGATCTATCTTCAAACCATGTTTCAAGAGGTTTTTCAAGTTTCACACAAGAGTGCATGTAGCTGAGTTTTTATATACCAGCTTAGGCAAACTTTGTGTTTATGTATTATACAATACAGCAGTTTGGTTTGTAGTATCTGATCTAGGCATAAATCTTTAAAAGACAAAGGAAACATTTATTGAAGACCTAGAATGCCAGAGTTGGAAGCAGTTTGAGACATCATTTGACCAATCTCTTTTCATAGGCAAGTAGAAGCACAGAGAAATTATATAACTTGGTTGAGTCGTGGAGTTAATCAGAGCTGGACCCAGACTACAGATCTCCTAACTTTGGATGATGTTTCACTAGATTGGGGGGGGAAAAAAGCAACAGGGTTAGAAGCATCCTGAAGAAAATAAAGATCTATTTTTTTCTTTTTTATACTTAGGGCATCTTTATAGAGTGCTTTCTCCTTTTGAAGGTCACTGCAGAGGCCACCTCTCTCTAGTCATTCAGGATTAGTTCCCTGTTGAGCCTCTGTCAAAGTGATTTGGGAAACATGCAATAGTTTCAGGGATCTTTTTTCCCCCTCACACTGATATCTTCACTTTGTTTCTTTTTTAGTACTTTATTATGGAGGTCATCTTTCAACACTTTTATTTCTTTGTAACACTGGTAGAAATAACTCTTATGATGTAGCTGACTCAAACCCTGAGATTTACTTATTTCAAAGGGGTTGGTTCAGAATAGACTTTACACTGTCTTATGTATAGAATCTGTTTGATCTATTTTTTTTTTTCCAAAAATCCAAGGCCTTTTTGTATCTTTCTGTTAAAATTTGTAACACAAATGGCCCTGGTAATTGTGTCTGAGGACATGTATATTTTGAAGCATGCAATACAGTCCACACACATCTGATAAGCCATATAATTTTGTACTCTTTGGTAGCATTGTCATTATTTTCTTAATGATATCCAAATGCTTTAGAAATGCACTGCCCAATCTGGTATCCACTAGGTTTGCAGATATAGGACCCTCCCATTTTTACAGAAAGTTCTACTGACCACTCTGCTCTTAGAATTCATGCTCCGTCCCAAGATCCTTGCATTCAAAATGCCTACTATGCCTAAAAATTCATATATCAATCAGTAAATATATCAAGCATGTGATTTTCTTAAGTATTTCTAATTGAGAACCACAAATAATGTTAACATTTTTGTCCTATTTTGTTGACCTTGTTACTTTCTAGCTGTGCAATATTGAAAAATTTACTCCCCTCCCTTTAATTTCTGTTTTTTTAAAAAGAGGTCACAATATGTGATAGGATTGTTTTGAGAATGAAATAATTCAGCTAAAGTGCTTAGTACACTATCTGATGTATATTAGATACTTAATAATCAGCAGGTCTCTTCTTAACTGCCCTTCCCCAATGCACACAAATACTTAGTAATTGTTAAAATACGCCACAACACCGTTTCTTTAAAAAAACAAACAAACATACACACGCACACAAAAATACCTCAGATGTTAAAAAGAAGCAATGAGAGATTCTCAGTAAGAGGTAATGGTTATACTCTGCATCACAAAGCATCCATCATCCCTGTAAGATTTCAGTAATACTTTGAAAGTTTTATTTTTATGCTTGTATATTGTTCAATTATTGGACCTATTATATTTGGGGAGTAGAGTATGTGGGTCAGGGGAGCAGGGAGTAAAAATCAACTTTAATGTAGATTTACATATCTAAAAGCAACACATCTTTGTTGAAGTCTCTGTATCCAAACCTAATCCATGACAATAGTGGTAGTTACTATAGATGTGCACCTTCACCGGACACCGCATCTCCTGGGGTCTGGATCTCCAGAATTCTGAGTAACACACATTTGTAGTCTAAGCCACCCAGCCTAAGTTAATTTTGTTGTAGTAGCCTGAATGAATTAAGACAGTTGTGAAGGATTTTTGATAATTCATTCACATGTTCTTTCTCAAATAGCTCCTTTTATTTCTCAAGCTACCTCCTTGTGAGAAGACTGGTCCATAGCAACATTCTAATCTGCAGTTATCGTGGAGAACAAAACCATCCCTGAAGATGCTAAATTTACAACTGTCATCTACAATCATATTTTTCTAAATGAAGATTTTTTTTTTAAGTTAGTGTCCAGTTGCTCTCTTTTCCTTTTTTTGTTTTTCCTGTAGTGTTTTGGCACTTATAAAAGGCTTTTACATTCTGAATTTTATTTATCTTCACTTTGACACAGGTTGGCATGTTCTCCTCTCCCACCCCCCAGTTCTTTAAATGTGTCTTTCCATTTTTATGTTCTGGTTGTTTATATTGAGAAATCGTTTGTCAGTCTACTTGCTGTTGCTTTGTAGGTTATATGTATTATAGATTATATATAATCCTCCCTCCCCCAACTCTGGCTGTTTTAAAGATTATTTCTTTGTCTTTGGTTTATAGTAGTTTGTGATATACTGAAGCATGGTTTTCTATGAATCAATCATGTTTGGAAGGTTCTTGAATCAGTGGCTTGCTGACTTTGGTTTTGGAAAATTTTAGCTATTCTATAATTAAATATTACTTTTTCTTCCATCTTTTTTTCTTCTTTCCTCTCCTATAATTGCAAATATATTTCTTATATGTGTTTTATGCCCTTTTCTCTGTGTTCCATCTTTTATTTTCACTCTGTGCTTTAATCTGAATATTTTCTAGTAACCTAATTTTTTAAAAATCTACTTTTTTTTTTTTTTTTTTGAGATCAGTTTGAGGTTGACAATGAAATTGAGAGGAAGGTACAGAGATTTCCCATTTACCCTTTGCCCCCACACATACATAGCCTTCTCCATTATCAGTATCCCTTGCTAGAATGATACATTTGCCAAGATGAGGCTATGTTGGCACATCATAATCACCCAAAGTCCATAGTTTATATTATGGTTCACTCTTGGTGTTATATATTGTATGAGTTTGGACATTTTTATAATGATATATACCCACCATTATAATATCATACCGAGCATTTCATTGCCCTAAAAATCTCTGTGCTCTGCCTAGTCATCTCTCCACCACTGCCCTCTGACCCCAGCAATCAACTGATCTTTTTAGTGTCTCTGTAATTTTGCCTTTTCCAGAATTTCATATAGTTGGAATCATACTCTTTGTAGCCTTTTCTGGTTAGCTTTTTCCACTTCATAATATGCATTTAAGTTTTTTCCATGCCTTTTCATAGCATGATAGCTCATTTCTTTTTAGTGCTGAATAAATATTCGATTGTTTGGATGGACTGCAACCTATCTGTTCACCTACAGAAGAACATCTTGGCTGCACCCAAGTTTTGGAAATTATGAATCAAGCTGCTATAAACATCCATGTGATGGCTTTTTTTTGAGGGCATAATAAATGAGCATTCTTGTTGCTCCATGTCCTCGCCTGTGTTTGGTTTTGTCAGTGTCCTGGATTTGGATATTCTAATAGTCGTGTGGTAGTATCTCACTGTTGTTTTAATTTATATTTCTCTGATGACATGTGGAGCATTTTTTCATAAGCTGTTTGCCATCTGCATATCTTCTTTGGTGTGAGGTGTTTGTTAAGAACTTTGGCTCCTCTTTTCTTTCTTTCTTTCTTTTTTTTTTTTTTTAATAAAAGCCATGTCCTATGAAATTATACGTGTTCATATGCTGTTTAAGATACAGGAAGCAATTTTCCAATATACAGGAATAAATACACATAGTTAAAGTGTTGTGTTAATGTGTTGTATCCAGTGCATTCTCAATCCAGCAGTTATGTTATATATTAATTTTTCTTCCATGTTTCTTAATTTTATGTTACTTTTAACTTATATTTATTTTTATTTAGATATTAAAGGATTTTTATTAAAAATATAGCTAACATACAATATTATATTAGTTTCAGGTATACACCATAGTTAGTCAACATTTATATACTTAAAGAAGTGATCACCATGATAAGTCCAGCAACCATCTGACACCATACTATGCTATCACAATATTATTGACTATATATTCCCGACGCTGTACATTACATCCCCATGACTTATTTATTTTATACCTGGAAATTTGGACCTCTTATTCCCCTTCACCTTTCCCCCCCCTTTTTAATTTTTCAATAACAGTTGACATTTGTTATTATTTTATGTTAATTTCAGGTGTACAACATTGTGCTTAGACATTAATATAATTTAAGAAGTGATCCCTCTGACTAGTCTAGTACCCACCTGGCACTATACATAGTTATTATTGTATCATTGACTATATTCCCTATGCTTTACTTTGCATCTCCATGCCTACTTTGTAAATACCAATTTGTACATCTTAATCCCGTCACCTTTTCACCCTGCCCCCAATTATCTCCCATCTATCACCCCAATATATCTAGTACCCATCTAATACCATACATAGTTATTACAATATTTGTAACTATATTTCTTTTGTCATACCCCACATTCCATAACTACTTTATAACAACCAATTTGTACTTTTTAATCCCTTTTTTCCCTCACACCCCCAATGTCTCTCCCATCTGGACATCAAAATGTTTTCTCTATTTATGAGTTTGTTTCTGTTTTGTGTGTTTATTTTGTTTTTCAGATTTCACATATAAGTGAAATCACACTGTATCTGTCTTTCTCTGACATACTCCACCCAGCACAATACCCTCCAGGTCCATTCATGCTGCATCAGATGTCAAGAACCCATTCCCTTTCATGGCTGAGTAATATTCCATTGCATATATGTTCCACTTCCTCTTTATTCATTCATCCATTGAAGGACACCCAGGCTGTCTCCACGTTTTGGCCATTGTGAATAATGATGCAATGAACATGTGGATGGACACATCCCTTGGAAATAGCATTTTTGGTTTCTTTGGATAAATACCCAGAAGTAGGATTACTGGGTACTTCTTTGTCTCTTGTTACAGCCTTTGTTTTAAAGTCTAGTTTGGCTGGTATAAGTATTGCTATGCCAGATTTTATGGTTTTGTCTTTTTTTCATTTCATTTTCATGAAATATCATTTTGCATCCTTTTACTTTCTGTCTGTATGTGTCTTTTAATCTGAAGTGAGTCTCGTAGGCAGCATATGTAAGGATTTTGTTTTATTATGCATTTAGCTCTCCTTTGTCTTTTGATTGGAGCATTTAATTCATTTACATTGAAAGTAACTTGATAAATATGTAGCTATTGCCATTTTATTATTAATAATTTTTAATCTTTTTTTTTTTCTTTCCTTCTTAAAGAAGTCCTAACATTCCTTGTAATACTGGTTTGGTGGTAATGAACTCTTAGCTTTTTCTTGTCTGGGAAGCTCTTTGTCCGACGATTTTAAATGATAGACTTGCTGGGTACAGTAATCTTGGTTGTAGGTCCTTGCTTTTCATCACATTGAATAGTTTGTTCCAATTCTTTCTGGCCTGCAAAGTTTCTGTTGAGAAATCAGCTTAAAATCTTATGGGAGCTTCCTTATAAGTTACGAGTTGCTTTTCTCTTGTTGCTTTTAGGATTTTCTCTTTGTCTGTAACCTTTGCCATTTTAATTATAATGTGTCTTGGTGTGGGCCTGTTTGGGTTCATCTTGTTTGGGACTCTCTACACTTCCTGGACTTGTATGTCTATTTCCTTTGCCAGGTTAGGAAAGTCTTCCATCATTATTTCTTCAAATAGATTCTCAATCCCTTGCTTTCTCACTTCTCCTTCTGGTACTCCTATGATGCAAATGTTGTTACACTTGATGTTGTCTTAGAGGTCTCTTAAACTATCCTCTTCTTGGGGGATTTTTTTTTTTCCTGTTTCAATTGGGTATTTTCTGCTACACTTTCTTCCAAATTGCTGATTCAGTCCTCTGCTTCATATAGTCTGCTGGTGATTCTTTCTAGTGCATTTTTCATTACAGTTATTATATTTTTCACTTCTGACTGGTTCTTTTTTTATGGTTTCAATGTCCTTTTTCTTGCTTGCTATCTCTTTGTTGACGTTCTCACCAAGTTACTTGAGCATCCTTATAACCATTGTTTTAAACTCTGTGTCTGGTAGGTTGCTTGCCTCCATTTTGTTTGCTTCTTTTTCTGGAGTTTTCTACTGTTCTTTCATTTGGGGCATATTTCTTTGTTTTCTCATTTTAGCTACCTCTCTATGTTTGTTTCTATGTATTAGATAGATCTGCTATGTCTCCCAGCCTTATCAATGTGGCCTTATGTAGTATGTGCCCTGTGGGGTGGGTCCCAGGCACAGTGTCTCAGATAATCTTCTCTGGGTGCTCCAGTAGTGTCTCTTATGTGAGTTGTGTGTGCCTTCCTATTATACTTGAGCCTTGATTCCTATTGGCATGCCAGTGGATGGGGTTGACCCTCATACAGATTGTCTATGAGGTTTGGCCACAAGGACAGCTTATGGGCTGTTGTGCAGGAGGCTTACCCCACTGAGTGGGGTTTGTCCCAGCAGGCTCTGGTGCCTGTTAAGGCCACCCTTTGTGTGTACCACTTGTGGGACTAATTGGGTGGTACTCTGCTGTGGTCTGAAGCCAACCTTCAAGCATGTTGGTTCTGGGGCCTCTTGGGAGGGGCTCTGGTGCAGGCCCAGGTGACCTACTACCTGTAACTGGCCAGGGACTACCTGGTAGTAGTTACAAAGCAATCTGCAGTTGTTTGCTGCCTGTGCAAGATCTGGAGGCATGTGGGAGAGGCCACACTGTGAACCAAGGATGTCTGCCATTAGTACAAAGTCTTGATAGCTCCACAAAAAGCTGGGACCCCAAGCCCTTCTGTCATCTGCTGGCTCTTTTTAGGTTCAGCCATTGATAAAGCCTTGTGTGGTATGCAAGTTGGGCGAGGCGGGGTCTGTGGGAGTCACTGGAGTGGGAAGAGTCGTGGTCACAAGATTAATGTAGATTCTGGTTTGTTGTCAGTGCTGAGCCTGGTGTTACTCAGCAAATGTCTCAGAGCACACTGAGGCCAGTCACCACCTTCCTGGGGTCTGGGACTTTGATAGTTTTCTAAGAAGATGTGCAATGTGGGTGGGGCTAGCTGGTTGGGGAGAAAGTGCCTTTGGCTTTGGAAGAGTTAGGTGGAGCAGGATCCTAGCAGAATTTACCAAACCAGTTCAGATTCAGAGTTGGCCATGGAGAGGAGGGCTCAACACAGGAAAGATGGTGCTTGCCTTCTGGCTGCATGGGAAGAGGACCCTGCAGAGGGAAAATAGCAAATGTCCTCCAACCCTTGTCTTGAAGCCACATACCTCAGTCTCTCTCCCATATGCCTCTGATGTCCCTGAGTCACTGTTCTTCTGCCGGAGCCAAGGATGAATGCCTGGGAGTGAGAGTCAGTGCGCCTTTCATTTAAGAAGATGCCTGGGTTTCTCACAGACTTCCCAGATGGTCAAAATCTCCACTGTTTTTCATAGCCAGAGGTTGTGGGGGGCTCCTTTTCCCAGAATCTATACTTTGGGCTGGGGAGCCTGGTGTGGGGCTGGGATCCCTTGGTTCTCTGTGAAGGAAACTCCTCAGCAGAGATATCCCTCCTGATTCTCAACCACCACATGGAGGTTTGGGGCCAGTATGTTTCACATCTTTGCCCCTCCTACCAATCTCTACATGGCTTCTTTATATCCTTAGTTATAAAACTCCTGTTCAGCTAGACTTCAGATGATTCTCCAGCTTGATTGTTGTATAGTTAGTTGTAATTTTAATGTGTTCATGGAAGGAAGTCGGCACAATGTTTATCTACTTCACCATGTTGGATCTCTTTGGTCCATTTTTTAAATCAGGTGTTTTTTGTTTTTTTGTTTTTTTAATTTTAGGAGTTCTTTGTACATTTTGAATAATAGTTCTTTATGAGATGTGTCTTTTGCTAATATTTCCCACCAGTGTGTAATTTGTCTTGTAATTCTTTTGATGAACAGGAGTTTTTAAGTTTAATAAAGTCCAGCTTATCAATTATATCATACATAGATCAAGTCTTTGGTATTGTATCTAAAAAGTCATCACTAAACCCAAGTTCATCTAGGTTTTTTCCGTGTTATCCTCTAGGAGTTTTATAGTCTTGTGTTTTACATTTAGGTTTATGATCCATTTTGTGTTAATTTTTGTGAAGGGTGTAAAGTGTGTGTCTAGTTTTATTTTTTGCACATGGATGTCCAGGTGTTCCTGCACCACTTATTGAAGAGAAAGTCTTGCAACATTGTATTATTTTTGCTCCTTTTTCAAAGATCAGTTGATAATATTTATGAGGGTGTATTTCTGGGCTCTCTATTCTGTTCTATTGATCTATGCGTCTGTTATTTTGCCAATGCCACGTTGTCTTGATTACTGTAGCTTTATAGGAAGTCTTGAAGTTGAGTAGCATCAGTCTTGCAAGTTTGTTCTTCTCCTTCAATATTGTGTTGGCTATTATGGATCTTTTGTGTCTCCATATAAACTTTAGAATTAGTTTGTCAATATCCATAAAATAACTTGCTGGGTTTTGATTGGGAATGACCTGTTTTTGTTTTTGTCTGTTTCTGTGGCCACTCAGTTATTAACCCCTCTTACTAAATTTTATATTTCAATTGTATTTTTCAGTTCCAACATTTCCATTTAATTTTTAAAATATAAATTCAAATTTTCTCATGAAGTTCCCCATATTTTGCTTATTTTTCTTGTTTTTTTTTTTTTTTTTTAGTTATAGCTATTTTAAAGTATCTAGATGATAATTTCAATATTGGAATCTTCAATCAGTTTGTCTCTTGATTACTTTCTCTCTTGGTTTATGATCATTGTGACATGTTTTGTGACATAATTGGTAATTTTGTATTGAATGCTGAACACTGTGAAATATTATAGAAGCTCTGGATGATGTTATGTACTTACAGAAATAACTTAATTTTTTTTCTGGCAGGTAAAGTATAAGTAGATCATTTTCTTCCAGTCACCACTGGATTTCAGGCTTTTTTAGGACTGATCTAGTTTTGGTTTGTCCTTACTCCTAAGACTCACTTATTTATTTATTTTTCTAGGATAGATCCCATTTGAGGTCTCAGTAGAAATCCTACAGTGTTTACTTGAACTCCTAGCTATATCTCCATAAAACAACTGAAAACTTTCCTCAGCTATTTGATCTCCTAATGCTTGCTTTTCATCTGATTTCTTGGTGGCTCAATCTTAGTATGCACAATTAGGCACTTGGTAACTATCTTAAGGAGAAATTGTACACAGAATTTTGGACTTACTTCTCTTGGACCTTGGTCCCTCAAGTCTCAGGTGACCTGGAAGTCTTGAATTCCAACCTCTTTGTTCCCAGCCCATTGAAACTGTTGCAAACTCCAGGTCACAATATTTCACTAGCCGCAGTTCCTGTTATACAGAGAACTGGCAAATTCCTTGAGTAAACTATAGAGACAAATGCCGAACTCACTTCAGTGTGTTTCCTCTCACTCTGGTAACTTGGCCCCTCAAATCCTAGCTGCCTTGATTGCTTGTGAATGCCTTCAAAAAGTTATATTTTTCATTTTATTGAGATTGTCTAATTGTTCCTAGTAAGATAGTCTGATACAAGATATGGCATCACAGCTGGAAGCAGAAGCCCAGGATCCTGCATGTCATTTGATCTTCAACACATTTGTGAAATAAGCCTGACATGAAATTGAGTCTTAGGAAAGTTAGGTAACTTGCCATGGCACAAGCAAATAAGATAAATAGGTGGTCCTAGAGTTCAGGTCAGGTATTTTGACTTTCCTCTTATCATCAGCCAAAGCCTGAAATGTGTTTTGCATTCAGGAATAGACTCTTGAGAGTCATTAAACTTTTCTGCGTAATTCTATTATCTTAAATATGCATTTCCTTTCCTTATTAATGTCTTCTGTTGAAATAAAATTACAAACACTTTAAGTGACGTAATAAGAGTACTTAATATTCTTTCAATTGACACAGATTTGCATACATCTTGCACCTCTTTCTATTTTACTTTGGTTGAATAACATAAAACCTGCTGACTTCATTTTGTATAGGAATGTTAGGCATGGTGTCCCTTCATACATAGATGCTACATAATCACTTATCTAGGAGGGTGGGACCCTAGTCTGCTGTATTGTCACACTCTTTCTATCCTCTGGCACTTTATAGTCACAGTGTTGCAGATAGGTAAGAAGATTTTCAAATCTTATATTTCTAATGTTCTACGTTTCTTAAATCTTAAAGTAATCTTCCAGAAAACCATTTTTGAAGAGGCATGGAAGGAGGATGCATGGAAGGCATCTTATATCTGGCATATCCTATATTTTCTTTGGATATATATTATACTTCAATATGAAGACAGAAGACAGCAGAAAAGTTCAGCTTTGTGAATTCCACTCAATGAACTACATGGGTTAGAATGATGGCATAAACCCATGGCATTCTCGGGGTGGGACAATGATAATTGTACATTGTCAAACTTTAAAAGATGATTTCCCAACCAAAATGTCCTTCGATAGATGAATGGATAAAGAAGTTGTGATATATATATACAATGGAATACTATTCGGAGGTAAGAAAAGATGATATAGGAACATTTGTGACAACATGGATGATCTTGAGAGTGTAATGCTGAGCGAAATAAGTCAGACAGAAAAAGCAGAGAACTATGTGATTTCACTGATATGTGGTATATAAACCAAAACCAACAAAAGAACAAGACAAACAAATGAGAAACAGAAACTCATAGACACAGACAATAGTTTAGTGGTTACCAGAGGGTAAGGGGGGTTGGGGGTGGGAGATGAGGGTAAGGGGGATCAAATATATGGTGATGGAAGGAGAACTGACTCTGGGTGGTGAACACACAATGGGATTTATAGATGATGTATTACAGAATTGTATACCTGAAATCTATGTAATTTTACCTACAATTGTCACCCCAATACATTCAAAAAATTTAAAAAAAGATGATTTCCACTGAGTGATTTAATTAGCGTACTATTTCTTAGATAATATTTGTTAACCCCTTAAGTGTTTTCAAAGCACTTTTACACTCATTATCCCACTGGATCCCCATAAATATCCTGAGAAGTAAGTAGAACAAATCTTCTTCTCTATTTTAGAGATAAGGCCAGAGATATTGTTACTTATCCAATAAAACATTTCTAGAAACTGGGTATAACTGGAACTGGAACCCAGATCTTCTGACTTTTTTCTCCAGACTTTTCTGTTAGACACAATGTCTGATATGTAAGGGAGCTGAGCAAGGGCTTTATGGAGACTGCGCTTTTGTCTCAGTTCTGAGGGACCAACAGGAGAGATAATTTTCATCATAGGAAATTTCCCATGTACCACACACCTGATAATTTTGTCTCTCTCTCTCTAGTTACATTTCCTATTTCATTAATGGGAGCTCTTGGGGAAAAAAAAGGCATGTAGTCAATGTAATAGGAAGTCTCTCTCAGACTCTTTACTTCAACAAGTCTTTCCCTCAGGGAAATTTAGAACAATTGTCTGCCCTCTTGGACCAAGTAGCAGTAACATTCTTAAAAATTCCTGTTTTTCTCAGAAATGAGGCCCTCTGACTACTTTAAAGAAACCCAGTGTTCTGTGGGAGAATAATAATGAAGAGGGCGAGGGAAGTGGGGTTTGTGAGTCATAAATATTTACACTTTGTGAAGGCTTTGTGTGAGTTCAAGACGGTTGAACAGCATGACTTTATGTGAGGAGGTGGCAGCACGGTCTCTGAAATAGCCGAGGTGATACCGCTCAGGCCTCCAGCAATAATATAAATAGTTTCTGAAAGGTATTTTCTTAGTGGTTCAAGTCTCTGTGGATCCATTTAAATCCCCAGTTTTTTTTACTTTGATTAATTCTGCTTTTGTCATTTAAGGACCATGGTTTGACCCACTCCCATCATTTGGGAAAGTTTTAACAAAGAATGCATAGCACCAAATACATTTAAATTAGAAATATCAAGCAGGCCATTCATTCATCCTTTTGTCTTCAGCTGAATTAATTGACTAAAAACTGATAACAAACACAAAATAGGGATTTGCTGGAATATGGTATCATGTAAGAATGCTTTTGGGGGGCTACTTTGTTTGATTAGGGTTCATTTCAAATTTTAATTTATCTTTGTTTTATTTGCATAACAAGGTTATGAATGATGAGGCAGCTAGAGCCAGACGTGTTGGCTCCAAGGTTTGCAATTTAAGTAGGGAGTATTTTGCAAGAGCGAGAGGGAGGGAGGGAGAATTCACTCTTATAATATGCATAGCTTGCTGAAACCTGAGTTTCCCAGATTGTCTTCCTTGAGCTCCCATATCTGTAAGAATAAAGGAAAAGCAGGAGGTGGTACAGCAGGCTTGGCAAGGGAATTAGCTTTCTTAAGTGGGGTGAATACATCCCCAAACCAGGGACACTCCCATGATATCCAGCGTCTGGCCGGTGTTTCCTGGTGCTGCATGCTCTCTGCAGGGGAAAGACACGCCAATGCAGAGGAACACCAGAGGCTCAGATTTCCTAGTATTCTCTTCATTCAGAAATGGATAATAGTTGGAAATTATGCTCTGTTATCATGACTATTGCCTCAAAGATACAGACAAGTTTGTATAAGGTAGGGGGACATTCTCCTCAGAAAACTTTTATTCCATTTAAGTCTCCTGCTCATATTCTAACAAGGGGTCTCTGGCCCAGTCATGGCACCCTCTTGATTGTCTTCCCAGATCTATGGAGACAGAATATCTGGGGCTTAGGTCATGGGGCATGTGTATTTTGAAAAACCTTTTAAAGTGATTTTGATGTTTCTCATTGCTTTACTTTTGCCCAAACTTACTTGTCTAAACCCCATGGCTTTAAGCCATTCTCTAAGTGACTAAATGTCTAATCCTAACATTTAACTTGTGGTTGCAGCTGTGTGCTGAACCTGCCTTAATGGCCTGCCCTGTGGATCAGCATTTGCTCTTTTTTAATAGCGACCTTCACAGCTTTTCCCCCTAAACAGTGGCTAAGAGTGTCAAAAACAAGGTGGGACCATGAGGGGAGGTATATTTGGGGTGGGAGATATTTTGGGGAGCATTCTAAACATTACATAGAGGTGACTGCCTCTTCTAAGTAAACATGATTGTCTTTGCACATAAACTCTGTGAGGCCTAATATATTGATAAAATTATTGAAAGAGCAGACTGAAATGTGATTGCCTTGTTGTCATCCAGCCTGAGGCAAAGGACCTAGCTGGAAATTGCCATTTGGCTTTCCAATCCATTAAAGGCCTCTAGATTTGCCCTTTGCTGCCAGTTTCATTTTCAATTTCACCTTGACACTCCCGTTAATTTTGTTTAGGAAACCCAGTTACCAAGCTGCAGATGAGATGGAGTTAGAGTAGATAGGCTCAAGCTATATTGAACCTTAGAAAAGGAAAAGCTATTGTTTGTCAGGGGCTCTCTGGGGAGTGACTGACTGGTCTGACTTTTTCTGCTGTTTTCTGATCAGCAGCCCCAGCGAGGAGGAGTCAGGGTGGTTCTGACTTCTGCTGTCAGCATCACCTCTTCCCTCTACAGCTGAGGAAAACCTCTTATAAAGCATCTCAGATACTGGGCCGTGGTAGCTCAGGTATCAGCAGGAAAGGAAAAGGGAAACAATTCCTCTGGGCTATCCAAGTACTGTTTTCTTTTTCACCTTGGTGAGCGTCTGAAAGACATGCCTAGGGAAAACTGATCCTCTTCTGCTGATCTCACTTGAGATAAGGGAAAACACTGACCCCGTCCATCTGTGCCCTTTTGTTTGCTGGAGATAGTCTGAGGGAACAAGGCGAGGCCCAGACTAAGATCCATGTTTACTAAAGTATGATACACAATCAACTGGTGGCATGCAAGATGAGTTTAGGTGGTATTAAAACAACCTTTTGTGTACACTTTTTCAAACAGTGAAGCATTTATTTTCATAGCAACCTGTAATTTCTGGCAAGTAAGATGAATTTGACATTTATAATTGCAATAAAAAAATCCTTTTAAAATAAATGTATTTAAGGTTAAAACGAGAATTTTTAAAGAAAAGGGCTAGAGGAAGAACAGTACAGTTGGTATGCTGTTAGGATGACACTGGTGAAGTTTGAGATGTGAATCACTGAAATTTAGGAAACTTTGACTCACAAGGGTCATGGCAGAGTGGACCCAGAGAAAAATTAATTGGGAACTTCTTAATTTAATTTTTTTCTGTAAACCTATAGGCCATGAATATTATGTGGAGGTTAGCAGTTTGATCCTTTACGGTGTCTCAACGTTTTAGCTCTTAAAAGATGCCATTATTGGAAATAGTGTTATGAACTTAGAACCCACAATGTGGATTTTAAAAGGAGTAAGAGGTCGTGCCTGACTCTGGGCTTTCAATGTTGGTTCTTGATTTGTCTGTTGAGTACTTAAAGCTCATTCTAAAAGGTTGACTGCGAGAGCCCATTTGGTTTCCCGATTTAGTGCTTCTAAATCCATTCATCTCTATGCCTAGAGCTAATACTGTTTTTCTACCCCCAATTCAGCTGTCAATTCCCTGGGAGTTTTTCTGAAATCACAAGTAATAAAATGCAAGTACTATTATTCCTTAATTAGAAAAGAAGCTATTTTAGAGAAGAAAATAGAAATTCAAGCTTGGCATTTACTTATTAATTTAAAAATATTTCTAAAAGATTTTTTCCTGTGTTTGGAGATACTTGTATTGAGGAAGATATTAGGGATGATGCAGTATAGCCGCCATTTCCATTGTGGAGAGTATGTTAACAGGATGCAAAATATGGCATTATTATTGTTTGGTGGCAAGAGCTTTGGAGTTAGATGCGAATATTAGTTTTTACTTTTCACTACATGATCTTGTATATATTCCCTCTAAGATACAGTTTCCTAAACTACAAAACAGGGGAAAAAACACACACACAATATTTGTCTTATGAGGCTATTGTGGAATTAATTTAGAAAAGATATTGGCATGTAAGTGCTGTGCTTTTGCTTTTACCTTTTCTGATTAAGCGGAATTATCCTTGTTGGCACTTTATTTTATCTGGATCTATTATATGCTTTTATTTAATTGCTTCTTTAGTCTAGCTCTATACATCCCTGATAACAGGGACAATGTCGTCCTGTTTGTATTATCTGCAGTCTTGGGCTCAGAGTCAGTGCTAGTATTCACCAGCAGTTGATTAGAAGGGGATAAGGTGGCTGGGCTAGGAAGCAGTGTTCTCATAGCTTTGTGGATGGAAAAGACCCCCGAGATTTCTTAGAGCAGTGTTCTGTCTCTTGCATGCGTCATGGTGGGAGGCAGTGAAACTCTCAGGGAGATGACCTTGTAAGGCAAAGAGATTCACCAACATTTCTTAGTGTGGTGCTCAATGGTTTGGTGCCTCTGCAACTGGCAGTTTCTTTCAGGAATCTAATTTTAATCACGTCTGTTACAATCTGAAACCTCCTTCTCTCATTTTGACTTCCATGGAGATAGGGAGCATTTAATCACTGCCCATTGCAAATTTTTTTTTTCTTCAATATTCTTGAAACCTATTATTGTCATCTCACCCTCTCCCTTTTATTTTCCACGCACTGTACTTCTACAGAAACCAGGAGTGTTGTATCTTTTTTCCAGCAACTCAACATCATCTGATTCAGGATTCAGTTATTATTTGTGATGGCTGTGATAAAATCAGCAGTTCCCATTTATTCAAAACTACGCATCTTTGGAGCATTAGTTGGGTGGGGGAGATGTCACTAGGCAGTTAGAATACTTGTAAATCTATCTGTTGTAAATCTGAAGTTCTAACGTCATCCTGTAATTAAACCTAAATTCACTGAGATTTTAAAAATATGAAACATTTACTAAAATGGCTTTAGAAAGGACTTTTTAGATTTTCTAATTTCCTATGAACTTAGTCATATAACTGACTCTGATCCAATAGTTCAGGGTAGTCATATAACTTGTCCTAAAATTACCACATTCTCTTCTTTTAGAAGCATTTAGATGCATTTAGACAAATCATTTTATACTCTCTAGTAGTTTATCGGCCAAATGTATCTGGAACAGATATAACTGTCACAATTTCACAAATAAATTATTCTAGAACTACTCTTGCATCCTGCAAGTTGATGTGAACGACTTAAAATGCGTTTACAAAAAAATTACAAAATAAAATACCATTGCCACCGAATTATCTGTCACTGCATACTCCCCACACAGGTAGGAACTGTGTCTACTGTTTTAACTTCAGTGCCTTGTACATGCCTGGTACTTAGTAGGCACCAAATCTTGCTGAGTGACTAATTAAAGAAATGAAGTAAGAGTGAGTGGCTCTTGGTAGTTTCCTCTGAACATTGGCTGGTTATAATATGAGTACGTGTCCAGAGTTTGGAGCTGCTTATGTCTTAGGGATACAAGTTAATTCGGGATCAGAGTGGTCAGATCAGGGAAAGTACAAAAGCTTAAGATTAATTACTTGTCTTCCATCTCAGAAATTTTTATGAATGGCCAGGACTTTGGGAGAGACTATGACATTGATTGGACTTTTCAAATCACCATATTCAATAAGGCCCACTGTGAACATAATACTGCATCACCTATGCTAATCACTGGGAATATGGACTGGCTGAAAGCATCCTCATGTAGTTGGTTTAAAGGTGACAGATGAGGTGTATTTCTTGAGGTCCAGTTATCCTGACATAGGTTTCTAGGCAAGATCTAGTTCAAATGCATTATGCCTCAAATAGCATACTTGGATACCATGTAGAAAAACTCCAAATGCCTGAGTTCACATTCCGGCTGTGCCACTTTCCAGATAAGTGATCTTGATCAATTTATTACACTTTTTGGTACCTCATTTGTTGTATGTGAAAAATTCTTTTTTTTTTTTTTAACCTTCCTCGTAGTTTTTGTAAAGATAAAATAATCCATATAAAACATTTGTAAGTGTAAATAATACATAATTACAGCTTAGTAAATGTTAGAAGCTATTATTATTATATTAATATTATTACTGCCTCATTGAAGTATGGAAATAACCAAGTTATTAAATTATTTGGTGAATAGAAAATGAAGTGTCAACTCTCTTTGGAAGCCAAGTTATCTTATACTGTTCAATGTGATGGTCAGTCTCTTTCATTAAAGTATAAATTTCTTATAGGTCTGTCAGATTTTAATTGCCTTTAACTTCCATTCGCCTGGTATAGGGATTGTCATGTGGTAGGTTTGCAATAAATATTTGGTAAATGAGAATGAGTAAAAGTTACACAAAGCTGCAGAGTGTTAATGCACCATCAAAAATACCCATGATCTTATTTAGTATTGGATTTTGTTCTCTGATAAGATTTCAGAAGTCTAAAAACTCTTTAAAAGTTTTTTTGTTTAAGACTAAGACAAAAGAAAACAAATCTCCCTAAAATATAATTGGCAATGTTTATTTTTAGAAAAGACACTACTACTGTGTTTGGATGGGAACAATCTGTACATTTCCATAAATGTGTCACGTTTTTGAACTATAAGGAAAAAAGAAAAACAAGGGAAAGAAATATTCAATCTCCTGACTATTGTTTCAAACTCTATCAAATTTAGAGGGGTTTTTCTTTTTCCTTCTCGTTTTTTTTTTTTCCTACCACCCTGGTGTCAACCGGGATTGTGGAGGTGGTGTGGTTGTAGTGGCAAATGTAGATGGGCTTAGATTGGAACACCATTGTGTAGTTAGTGTGTGATATCTGGCAGTTGCTCAATGCACTTAGCTCTCCATCCTTACCAACTCCACCTGTGCCTGGTGGGTTAAATGTGAAAAACTCTGGAACCAAACATATCCCAATTCCCCTGGGTTATCTGCTTTTAACAGTAGGTTCATATATAGCTGCACATATTTTCTCTAAACCCTCAGGGATAATAATTTCAGGCAGTTCTTTAGCATGCCTTTCTTAAGTTTCCCTCACATTCTGTCACAAGTGCAGCCACCTGATTCCAAACCTCTTCTCAGGGTTTGGATAGATTTTTATCTCTTCTGTCCCATCCAATTGCTGTCCCTGCTGCTCAGATGTCTCCTTTCTTAGTCTGTGTTCGTGCAGCTGCCATTTTTGGGTTGCTTTCTCGGCTTCAGCTCTTGCTCAGAACTTAACTTCAGACTTGAGAAAGTTGTCAAGTGAAATCCCTAGACTCCTCTGACTGGCATTTGAGATCATTTTCCAACCTCTGTAAGATAACAGAAAAATCACAAAGAAAATTCCCATAAACTGATAAAAGTTAAAATGAGTATACGAGAAGTAATGTATTACATGCAAATAAACAGATAAAACAGAAGAGAGAAAAAATAAAAAAAACATGGTTTCTGCTTCTTCTGAGTCTGCATGCAGGCTGTCCAGACATCACCACTTAGGATCTAAACACATTTGAGTGAAAGCTCCCATTCATCAAAGGAGTGTCAATTAGGCACCGTGTGACTACACAGTCAGTGTAATGCTAACTCCATGTGAGTTAGCATTCAGGAAACACTAGTGTTAGAATAAACTCCCAAATTCAGTGGCTCAGCAAATAGAAGTTTATTTCTTATTCATTTGTTAGTTCACTGTAGGTGTTACTGATCCAAGGGGATTGAGGGCTGAGGCTCTACTGAAAGATGTCAAGCGTAAAACCCTGACATACTCGTATACACTGCCATCTTCTCCATGTGTTTTCTAGTAATTGACTAAGAACATGGAGGAAGATGCATGGGAGATTTTTCTGGGTCAAGTTGGGAAGTGGTGGATGTCAGTCACTTCTATTACATACCATTGGATGGAACTCCCTCACATGGTCACACCAACTAAAGCAGAAGCTGAGACATATAGGAAGAAAAATACACATATATCTATTTGCTTCCAGATTAGTTCTATGTGCCAATAACCATTCCCAAAGCTTCTTCTTAAATATAAATCTCAAGTCTGATTTTTTTTTTTTTTTACTTTATCATCTTAATAGTAAGCTAAGAAGTATAGGAGGAGGAAGAAACATATTTCAATAAACAGCTAGCTTTTTTATTCTTTTTTCTATTCAAAGATTATACTAAGCCATTTCCAAAGGACAAAATTAATACTATCATTTAGTTATTGTCCCCAGGTCAATATTAATAATTTCTGAGTGACCATAATTTCTTTAATCAAGTACAGACAGATATGGCTCCATGAGTTTCAGCCATCTCTAACTAAAAAAATAAAATAAAATAAAAAAATAAAGTCTTCCCTCCACCAGCAGATTCACAATATTGGATCAAGGACAAGATAATGGTAAGATATGTTCCCATTAGAAAAGGGAAGAATAAGAGGCCCAGTGGGTGATCAGTGGTCCATTTAAAAATGGAATCTTGCTGGGCAAGCATTGAGAGGACCCCTTTTCAGCCGAGGAGGATGTTTCTAAACAGACCCTGGAATCACTCTCAGGACAGAGTTCCTTTTTCTATTGTTTATCCTGCCTCTGTTCTGCCCTTGAGGTCTTCTTCCTTGACGTGAGATTCTTGTTTTCCCTGTTCATGTGAAGTGGGTTATTGGTAAGTTTACCTTCCTTAGGAATAATGCTCTTTGGTAATGCAAGTTTGGGATGTGAAGAATTCTTTTACAGTCATAGGCTAGTTTTTCATTTATTTATTTTTGGCCAAGTTCATGGATTTTTGATAATACAACTCCTTAAAAAACTCAATAGACTTCTGTGCTATGTGCTTTCAAGTTAGTTTCATGTGCCACTGACCATCAACCCAAGTTCCTTCTCAGATATATTCTTAAGCCTGATTTATCTCATTGCATCTTCATCTTAATGCGTGATTCTCTTAACTTAATGGAGGCTGTTTTGAGGTCATTTGAAACAATTTGAGTCCTTTGTTCAATTGCTAAGAATTAATGGGCCTTTTCCACTCAGCCTTTTTCCATTTTATCCCCTGGGGTTTTTTGGGTGTTTTTTTTGGCGGGGGGGGGGGGGGGGGGGGGGGGGGGGGGGTTCAGAAGCTGTTGGCTTTTCCAACCCATCAAATTTCTGGACTCACTTTAATCCTGGAATTTTGTTCAAAATGTGTTAATTCTTGTCTTAGCTGTAATCTTCCTCACAATAACTTGCTATAAGTAGCACAGAGCAACTGACACACTAACATCTTTTCAATGCCTTCCTCTAAGACTAGTCTTAGTAGACATCTGGTCTGCCTACCAGATTGTTGCAGGCAGCCCTTTTCATCAACAAAACAAGGTCCTCCAACCTTCTAGTGGACATCTGCCAACTGAGTGCTAACCCAGTACCAAATATTTGGGGTTTTGTTCCGGCAGTATCCCACTTCAAACAGGATCATGTTAGGATTTAGGATAATGCTAGCTGTTGTAACAGATTAGTGCCCAAATTTCATTGACTTAGTGTATTATAAGTTTATTTTTCTCTTATGTGAAAATCCAAAGTAGTTGTCCCTGGTTTGCTCTGGGTGGGTTGTAACCCACACAATCATTCAGGGACCCAATGCTGATGGAAGCTTTGCTTGTCCCTTTCACTATAATCATATAACCACATTTAACTGTAAGGGGGGCTGGGAAAAGTAACCAAGTTGTGTGCTCAGGAAGAAGAGAAAATGGCTTTGAAGAACAGCACTAACAGGCTGTGCTGTTGTGCCTTAAACAGATAGGAGTTTGTTTTTCTTGTGCAAGAAGTTTCAAAGTAGGTTGTCCAAAGATGGCACACTGACCCTCTCGATGATGACAATAAAGTCTATTTTTCTTCCCTCACCACAATCTTATTCAGAGAAAAAGAGTGTTGTCGCCTGAGATTTCTGGCAATAATATATTGGCCAAACCTGAGTTAAGTGAGCATTGGTAGTAGGAAGGAACGCTGGGAAATAAGACTATTTTGGCAAGGCACATGTCTACTCTGCTTACCATAGGTTCAGTTAATAAGGAAGCAGGGGAGAGTGGACCTTGGGTAGGTTATCAGCAGTGTCTGCCTCGAAGATTAATATGATTTCCATATTCTAGGGAGATAAACCTTCCTAAAACATTTCTGTCTCCTAGAATCATTTAGAAATACATATTTGAAATAAGTCTTTCAGTACCTTGTATCATGCCTACAACACAGTAACTAATTAATGCTTTTTTTTTTTACATTGAAATAGTTAAGAGAATGAACAAATATATCAGTATACCTGTATGACTGGAGGAGTCAAAATGAGATGTCCTTTGAGAACTGTGACTAACAAATGTGCAAGTCTTGTTATATGATGAGTAAATTGAGATAGTTACTGTCTACATATAAATCATTTTCCTTAGACATTTTTTAACAATCTGCATTTATGTATCCTCTCTCTCTTTGTCCTCCCAGAGAAAAATTACAGAAAAAAACAAAACAAAAGAAGACCATAAAAAGAAGTTACCCAAAAGGGTAAATACATATATATATATATATATATATATATATATATATATATGTATATACACACCTATATATGTACATATATATATATATATATATATATATATATATATATATATATAAATATATATATAAATATATATATATATATATATATATATATATATATATATATATATATATATATATTTATATTTATATAAAAGGACTTCACACTTCTAGAAGGTAGTGATTGTGCCTTTTTTTGTTGTTTTGTTTTGTTTAGAAACAGAAAATGAAAAGCTAACTTATTTTCCAGCTGAGATTGATTGTGATAACATTGATTATTACTATGCCTGGACAAATAATCGAGTCAAAAATACCAAATGCCGTGACTACCTGTCCATAACGCTCTCTTTTTAACTTGCTTTGTCTGGTGGTTAAACAAGGAGGGACAGAAACATGAGACATACATGCTACCTGCTCCTGCTGCTGAGGCTGCCACCATTGAAATGATAGGGCCAAAGTCACTTCATAGATTTGTTTGGAAGGCACAAAACACTTCCTGTGATGTCAGGCAGCCGGCAATAACCCAAATGGTGGCCCAAAAATGCACATCTCTGACGTAAGCTACCATTATCAAGCAATAATTATTTCTTCTTTTGAGGAGTCAGCCTGCCAATCATTCTGACATGCTTTCAGTTTCTTTCAATGGTACATGTTTTTCCTTTGCTTTTTCACAGAAAAAGTCTTTGACAGACTTAGCTCCTTTCAGCGCCTTGCTGTCTGTCTGGATGTCCTTTCCTGCAAAGCAACTAAGTCCCTGCAGCACCAAAGTGAGAATGAAAATATCTTGACAAGCTCATCTCTCTTCTTGTACACTTGGGTGCTGGTGTGCTCTGAATACTGGTGGGGTCCTGCTGGGAAAGCAGGAAGCTGATGGCTGTGGAATGTTCCCTTGGAAATGGGATGGCCTGAAGGTGGGAAATTTCAGCCAGGTTCTGGCATCCAAGGAAATTTAAGCAAATTATTCTCAGATATGTGCAGAGAGATAAGTTTTTCTAGCATTGTGAGAATTTTTGTAAGAAAACAGGAAAACATTTTGACTTAGCTTGTCAGGAAACATGAAACTTATTTAGGTTATTATTATTATTATTTGAAGACATATTCTAAAAAATATAACAGGAAAATTATTAAGACTAATTTTATCACTTGCTAAATAGGGGAGTGAGAATATTGTTCTGAGAATGGACCCATTTAGGGGTTCTTATGTTTCTCTTGCTTTTATCGCCCTGACTCCACGGTCTATTCCAGAATAATACATATATTACAACTTTTGTTCTGCTTCATGGAAACTGGCCTTTCTCTGTTAAACTTTGTGTTCTGGGAGTGCCCTATGTATCCTCTATGGACATAATTTCTGATTCTCTGGTTCCATTTAAAAATCACTTTATAGTTGACATGCTGCCTTCTTTCTCCAGGGAATTCCATGGATCTCATGTTTCCTTTTCTTTTGCCCCAGGCTGCTGAGTATTTGAAGAAAATTAAAAACCATTGTTGATGTATATTTCAATATAGTTCCTGTTGTCCAGGGCTTTGTTCAAAATATCTGTATTTTTCTGCTTTGTGTTGTTTTTTTATTAACAGGGTGACATGATGCCATGGACCTGCTATTTGATATTTTGACCTTTTTCTCCAGCTAACTGACAAAATTATTTCCATGAAAAAAAAAAAAGTTACCTCCCTTCATAGCGCTGATAACTGGGAGGGTCACCCCCCTCCCTTTCAATCTCTGCATCCACTCAATTATCAAGGCCTGTGGACATTTATTTCTGAAATGTCTTTCTAATCCTTTCCCCCAATCCTGCTGCTACCTACATTCTTGGTCCAACCTAACATCCTCTCTCAGCTAGACCCCTTCAACAACTCCATTACCGCCCCGTGTTCACACTTCCTCAGTATTCCAGCCACAGTGGTCTTCTCCAAATGTAAATTAAGGCTGTCGTATCCATGCCTGAAATCTCTCAATGGCTTTGTCTAAAGACATAGGTCAAAATCCTTAACATAGTCTAACTGTCCTGCAGGACCTCATCTTAGTCTTTTCCTTTGGAACTTCTGTGTCTTTCTTGAAGACACATTGCTCCTTCACTCTTCAAGCCCTTCTTTCTTGCTGTACCATTTTTCTGGATCTCTCTTGTCCCTCTGCTTCACTGAGATGATGGGAGCTTGAGCCATTGTAACACTGACCTTAACAAATTAATGTGGCTCGTACAATGGTCATAGGCTTATGGGACTCTGAGTCTTTGGGTTACAAATATCTCTAGGCCTTTTTGCTTACCTTCTGCTAGGTGCTCTGCAATGAACCAACAGTCCAGTCCTTTGGGTGAGTCAACACAGTTTACTCTGATGCTTTTCTTTAAAGATTGCGTGTTGCACAAGCCCTATCTGCCCTGTCCTAAGAAACCAGAGCATGTTACTCTCGCTGATGGTTCCTAATTGGAACAATCCAGCAAATGAGACTCTGGAAAGTGCCATTTTGTGGACTGTGTAACGTGTCTGCTGGAGCTGAGTTTGTTTACACTTTGCCAGTGTCATCATTTACAAACTTCAAAAAACACATTGACAAATTCCCTAGCTGTTTTGGCAGCGCTTCCATCAATCACCCAACTAATAGCACCAACATTTCTCCCCGGCTATTATAGTCACTTCAGTCGCTGCTGCTGCAGCTTCGGGAGAAGATAAATCAGTAGGGGTTCTTTTAGATGGTCTCAAATACAACACCATTTTTTATTAAACAGTGCTTCCCTCCTCGCTCTTCTCTCCCTGCCCTTCCTCCAACCTTCCATAAACAATTCTTTCTGCTCTGTACAGCCTTAGATAAAGTAATCTGGATCTATGGCTTTCCTTTAGTGGCTCCTTTGCAACGTCATTGGGTAATGATTCCATTTATTATTTTGGATTTTTGTGTGTCCTCTTTAGTTACTCCATTGCAGCCCTCTCAAATCAATAAGTGTATTGTGTTTCTGCCGGCAACAGGTGCCTAGCTTCCCAGGCCCAACACAGCCTCAGAGAGCAGCTCACATGTCTAATGACCACAGCATGAAAACCTGAAACCATTTTGCCTTTCAACCAGGTTCTTTGTGTGGCAGCGTTAGGGAGCAGCTGTATCTTTAAGATGGAGTGGCTAGAGTATCCCTGAACTTGCATTTTTATAGTGTCCTTCTATTGCTAAAGCCTCACACCCCTTCTCATGAGGAATACATATTGCAAATACTCAGCTGATACGTCATCTATGCCGATTTGGTTTTCTTAGGGCTGCAGTTCTTTTCTTTTTTTCTGTATTCAAAGCTAGTCTTTTCCTTTCACAAACTGACCTATCTTAAAAAAGGGTATATATGTATATGTGTACATATACACATATATGTATATACATATATATACATACATACATATATATATATATATATATATATATATATATATATGTATATATCTCAAAACAAAACAACCTCTTCCAACTTCCTCACCATTAAGAAACACACCACATCTTCTCCCTTCACTGAACACACGTTCAGAATCTGGACAGTGAAAGGGGAAGCCCTTGCCAAACTTGGCAGATCAGGTGAGGTGGCAGGCCGGAGTTCTACTGCCCAGCTGGAGTGTTTGCAGGCTGTGGTGCCAACTGCAGGACTAAACCAACCCTGAGACTACATTTCAAGTTGCTGCCTGAGAGATGCTGTTAACTTCATCACTGAGGGCTCTATTCATCCTAAATGATCCATGGTCCTGGACAAAGCACCAACTGCAGCCCGTTGCAAATCTTGGCTCTGTACCTGACCAACCTATTAATCAGAATTTTAACTGGGCTTTGGAAAGGTTTTTCTTTCATGTGTAAGTCAGGGAGCTGATTGCAGTGGAGACTTCATGTAAATGATGCCATCAGCTTGATGCATGGGGTCTTAGATGTCTGACTGTGTGGTCACAGGGAGTATTATTTACCCTAAAAAAAGTAATCCTTTTCCTGGATGCCTTAACTGCTCAAGGCTGTCTTCACTATTGATGGTGTCTTTGATTGCCAGCTCTATCTTGGTGCAGAAATGACCGAACAGCAGTAATCATTTTTATATTTGAAAGGAACTTTTTATTTGAAAGAGAAATGCTCCTGATTTTCACTTTTTTAAAGCAGTTTTTTCAAGGTGGATTTTTGTTTAAACTCTACATGATTGTCAGCCTGAAGCTGTTTTTATAGATGACCAACAATAATTAATTACTTGTTTAAATGGAAGTATTCATAAAGACAACTGGCTAATTAGAATTTTCTGTCCTCATAAAGGAGGCATATTTTTGAATTATATTTTAGCCTTAGTAACATGAGAGATTCTAAGTACTAGGAAAAAAAAAAACACACAGCATTTGTTTCTTGTGTATATTGATGATTTTATTTATATCAGACCTAAAACTGGGGTAATGAATGTAAATATTCCAACACATTTATAGTAGACTGTTTTGAGTTGATATTTTAAATAGTACAATGTTTGCCAAACTTGAGTACTGCACAGATTTCGTTTAAAGGCTACAATTCTTGTGACCCTCCAGTGTTGACTTAAATTCGTTAAACTAGCAATAACCTTACGCATCTAACTTTTTTACCACTGTAAAACCTAAACAAATTAAACAAAGACAAAAATCACAAAATCAATAAAATGTAAATTTACAACATTTAATTGAGAAAGAAAATGTTGATTGCTAAAATTAAATGGGTCCCTCACACTGGAATCATGGTCCTAAGCCATGCACTAGTAAAGGAGAATGCAGCATGCCGATGCTAATGTGTTATATGATCACCAGAACGCTGTGATGCCGATTGGCCATCCCTGGTGTGAATACATCATTTATGTCACTTGCTTTTCTTCTGGTTCCATTGGTTCATGACAATGAGGGACTGGTTGGCCTCACCTTGACCATGAGATACATGCACAAGCTGATTCTCAAATCAATCGTGTGGTGACAATTCGTTAGGAGGCAATCTTCCAAAAAATTCAAAATATGTTCATATCATGTTTTCAATATTTATGAAGATGAAGACACATAATTTAAAACTTCTTATAAATAACTTGATGAATTCTGAAAATATATTCTTTAACTGTGGTTTAAGAGAGGGAATGTCTGAGAGTGTTGCAGTCTTCTCTCTTCTATTAATTCACTAATCATAATTCACTAAAATGTTCACTTAACCTTCTCATTACTTTTGTAGCATCAGACCAACTAAAACTGACACCATTCATTTCATTGGCGTAAAAAAACAGATCAGAGGAGGAAGAATGAAAATCTATTATGGAATAATATGGTGATTCCAGTGCAAACTATCCAAGTATAATCTCTTTGGAAATTTTAATAATTATCCTGAAACTTGGTTAAAACTTAACTTTGCCCTACATAAACTGATTTTGAGAATTTTAGATTTTTATTTACATGGATAAGACACTAATAATTTTAGCAAAGAATTTCCTAGAAATTTTCTTTTAAGTATAATAACTTGAAAAAAATTATATGTTCTTAAAAATAATCTTACTTTTGTTTAAAAGTGGACCACAATTTGAAATTTTCATCAAGTTAAAACCAATCTACCCCAATTGGTCTGCAATTGGAAGTTTGACTGCATCAGTTTTAGATTCAGTATCCTACTCTTTCCTTTGTTCAGTGTATTGGGCATGAGTTGACTGCATATAACATGCAGGTATTATACCTTTTATTAGCAATGCATTTAAAATTGTGAACTGAATGACCAACAGTTTAATTGCTGGCTCCCAGCAACGTGGTGAAATTAGCTAATATTGAAAGGCTTTCTTTCCATCAATAAAGACATAGAGATCCTTACAACCAGAACACTTTTTTTTTAATGATAGCTGTTCCAAATTCTTGACTTATTCATGTTATTTATTTTATAGTAGGAATCCATGCATAAGGTATAATTTTAATACATACCTAAACTTGAAGTAAATAATCTGGCAAATAAAGGGATCCCACAAAGAGGTGAACCATTGTGAAGATAAGCTAATTCAGTCAGGATAGGCCATTTTAATCTGTCCCATTTCGTATGTCCAGCTGCGGGTGGCAGAGGACTCCATGGTCATAGTCCCCTAGGCCTCTCAGGGACTCAGGCTGACTAAGGCTCTAACTTGACATACATGATTGTCAAAGCAGGAACCAGGGGATGTGAATAAATTACTGGCTTTTAAAACATCTACAGGTAAACAACAGAAGTTAATTTTCTTTACATTTTACTGTCCAAAGAGAGTCATTTGAGCAACAGCTAAGTTCAATGCATGCAGAGATATACAATCCATGTATCCAGAAAGAAAGCAGAACTGGAACGTTTGTGGACAACCCTAACAGAGCTAAGGATGAAAAATTATAAGCCACACTAAGGAGTTGAACCAGGAAAGAGAGAGTCATTATGTACAAAACACAAAACAAAACAAAACAAAACAAAACAAACAAAAACCAGGAAAAGTAGTACACAATCCACACTATATAAATAGTCACAATCCACACTATATAAATATGTAAGCAAAAATATAAGTAAGTATGCTTACTATTACCGAAAGAGAAAGAAGAAACTGAAACCACAAGAAAAAAAGAAAAGATAAAACAAAAGGACAGACTTGAGCAAAGAACCAAATCAAACTAGAAGATCTGAGGAAATCAATGAAAATGTATTATAGAATGATAAACAGATGGAAGATACGAGATAAACAGATGGGAGATATCAAGAGACGTAGAAAACAAAACAAAACATGGAGGCCCTAACAAATTGGTCCAACAGAAGTTTAATAGGAATTACAAAAAGAAAAAAGAGAGAGAATCTGGGACAGGCAGTACTGAAAGAGATAATGGCAGGAAAATCCCAGTAGTTGAAAGACATGAGTCCTTTGGTTAAATTTATGTATATATATCAAGAATATCTGAGCAGCATAAATAAAACAAATTCTCATCTGATTTTATACATAAAAACTGTAGAATATGAAATATAAAGACAAAATAGTAAAAGCAAACCATAACAGGAGGACAAAAGCATGACAGCAGAGATTTCACCAGCTCTTCTAGGTTTCCCAAATGTAATCACAGGCTCCAAAACCTTCTACTGGGCCAGCAATGAATACAGTGTGACAAATTTGTGTGCTGGAACTGTGGACTCCAGAAAATTATGGCAACAGGAGAGCACACAACTGTTTGTGGGAATACCCCATCTTTAAGTTAGAAATTTTGATATAAAAACTTTGTCTTATAATATATACTTTGAGAGTCTCATAAGTTTAAAAATTACTTTCATGTAAATGTGTTGATGCCATATTCATAGTAATTGCCTCCCATAGGCAAGGCAGTAATTATTAGTTCCATTTTAAAGATGGCAACACTGAGAATCTTTCAAGTCTAGCAATGTTTACAAGTCATGAAGCTGGTAGGTGTAATAGAGAGGTTGAGAAACTCAGTTGCTCTGATCATTGATTCATGTTTTAAGTCAGCGTTTACATAAAGCAAATATTTAGTTATTGTGCTAGCAAATTATGCCATATTGAAATGGAGCATTATTAAAACAGAGATTATCAGTTCCAAACACAGTCTTCTCAGAAAGTGACACTAGAACAGTCTTTTTGCAGCAATTATATTTGATTACAGATAATCTTCTAAGAATGCAATATGTTTCTGTAAATATTATATAGATACTTATTTCTAAAATATTTTTTTCTAAGAATATGTCTGGTGCAGACTTGCACATATTAGTAAGTTCTCGAGTTAGCTTATGATAGAAGCACATGAATAGTTTGAATTGTTTTGTGAATAATCAAATCTAAGCCAAGACAGTGATTTGATTGTACTGGGGGTCTTTGCTATAGATGATATGATGTTTACATAGAAAATTGAAAAGAATTGATAGATAAATTATTAGAAATAAAAAGATAATTTCTTGAATGTAAATTATCTACACAGAAAATCAAAAGGAATTGAGAGACAAATTAATGGAAATGAAAATAATTTCTGAAGGTTTTCTGATATAGGATACCAATGAAAGCTGTTTTATTGTATCATTTTAAAGAATTAGAAAATTTCAATAGTATTAGTTTCCAAACTCTCAGTATGCATGCTGCTCTTCACAGTAAGAGATGGAGTGTATTTCCCCTTCCTTTGAATCTGGGCTGCCCTCGTATAGCATGTGGTAGAAGTGATGCCGTGCCAATTCCAGACTGAGCATTTAAGAGGCCTGGCAGCTTTTTCTTATGGTCAGAAACCAGCCTATATATAAGAAGTCAAGTTACCCTGAAAACATTGTGCTGTGAGGAAGCACAACCTAGCCACACGAAGAAAGAAAGAAAGGCCTAGCCAGACCCCAGCAAGTCCATTCATCCCATCTGATACACAAATATGTGTGGGAAGAAGCCATCTTGGATGTTCTAGCTCTGGAAGACATTACATAAGACAGAGGAACTGTCCATCCAGGTTGGAGAATCATAAAAAATAATTATATGTCTTAAGCCATTAAGTTTTGGGGTAGTTTGTTACATAGCAATCGATAACAATAACAGAATGTCATTTCTAGATGCGAGGTGCTGCCCAAACAAAAACCTACGATGTGAAATTGGCTTTGTGAGGAAAGAAGGCTAAAAGGAAGAGAGGAAATTCTTGAAAGTTGGTGAAAAAAGACAACATGTGTTATGTAGTGGTGGCAAGTTTGCCAGTACCATTGTGTGCAAGTACATGGAAGAAAGAAAATATGCCTAATAAATTTCTGGATTTGGCTGAGGAGATTTCTAAGCAGAATTTTATAAGCTGCCTATGAAAACTCACATGGAAAGAGAGATAAAATAGAAAAGAAACTTCTCTATTTATACCAGAATTTAGGGGGAAAAAATCCAATCCAAGATAGGCTGAAATAATACTATTTCTTATTACGAGATTCTCCAGCTGGCAAAATGTCCTCAGTATAAAAAGTGGCCTCAAGTAAAAGATCAAATGCAGGGAGATGTCAGTAAAACCTGTCCCTTAGAATTAAGATAAAATCAAGCCCATGGCTATGAGACCCTTTCTGAAAACATCCAGAAGATTGGAGTCAGTGCCTCAAAAACTTTCTAAAGTCAGACAAGAAGGTTTCTAAGAATTTTAAATGTGCTGTCTCCCAGCATTCTGACTGGCAGAAAACATTCTGTCTAGATGACATCCATGAATGCAACTTTAGTCTACTGGAGTCAACTAAAATAAAATTGTTAGAAAACTCACCAAGGTTTTAAGAAAATTTATTGGAGAGAGCATTACCAATATGAACAAAAAGAAATAAATACAGTACAAAAATAAAGAAGGATTTCAGGATCCTCAAACTTATATAAGCAGCAGGCATGGTGATAACGCTATTCAGCCACAAACATAAAATGTTTCTTATGGAAAAGGAAGGATGGTTCAGAAGGCAGAGCAGAATGGGGAGTATTCCCTGCTTTTGGAGCAGTGGGACTGGAAACATATGACTGGCTATATTTCAGAATTGCAATGGACAATTAAATTACTATATGCATTCCTTTTTCTACTTTTTTGAACAGGGTTGTCTAATGAGGTTATTCTATTCTTGATTCACTAGTATTTGTTGGGCATTTTGGGGGGCAGATAATGTGTAATTTTTAGTTCACAAGTCTGCTCACCTGAAGGACAACATCTAATGAGCATCATCTCCTCCTGTATGTCGACCATATCTAGATGGCAAGATTCTACATTAAAAGCCTGAGTCTCATGCCAGAGTGGAATGAAATGTTGGGACCCTGGGTGAGCGTGAACATATTTAGTATATGGGAACAACCTGAATTGTTGTGGCCTGAAGTCACCATCAGTCCCATCTCTCTTTATATATACTTGCTACACCTCGTATCAGGAAGCAGAGTCTAGTTCTCTTTTCTCTTGAAATTGGGCGGAATTTGTGATTGGATTTGTCCAATACAATGGGAGAGTACTTATGCTGTGCCAATTACACTATGCTTTCAGAGGTGTGAGGACTTCCACTTTCTCTTGGGAGCCAGCCATCATTATCAGAAGCCCAACTACCCTGCGACAATCAAGGTGTGAGCAAACACAAACATGCCACATGGAGAGAACAAACAGAGAAGGAGACATGATGATCCTATCCCAAGCTTTCCATACAGCTCTGCCCAGACAACAGTCATATGAGTGAAGGAGCCATCTTGGACTGACTTCCTACAAGACATGATACGGAGAAAAGAAATTACCTCGCCTAGTCCAGTCCAGATGGTGGATTCATGAGAAACAACTTGTTGTTTTTTTCTGACTTAATTTTGGGGTGGTGTGTTTCACAATAATAGATAACCAAAACATTCAATTTAAATGTGTTACTTACTTTAACAAAATATACAAGTTTTGAATGACTTTTATGTGGAAAGTAATAAGAGTAATCAAACACTATTGAAAGTCATTAAAGAAGACATGAGCAAATGGAGAACTCTAACAACCCATACATAAAAAGACAACATCTTTATAATGTTAATTCTCCCCAAAATAACCTGTAAATTTAATATAATGCCAATAAAAAAAAATCACAGATTTATTTAATTTTTTTTTTACAACAAACCTTCCAAAATTAAATTTATTTGAAAGGAAAAATTACCCTAAATAACAAAATCATTCCTGATGAAGAGGATCTGGGGAGGAGTTTGTCTTTGGATATCAAAAATAACACAGTAATGAAGACAGTTAATATCTGTGCAGAGATAAATAAATTGGCAAAATGGTGAACTTTGAAACAGACTGAAAAATCTATGGAAGCTTAATTTATGACAGAACTGGCATTGAAGATAAGTAGAGAAAACATAAAGAATTTGATAAATGATACCAGGAGCATACATTTTGAAAAAAAATGTTAAAAATTTTTAATATTAAAAAGATTTAAATCTCTACCTTACATTGTGTGTGTGTGTATGCGTGCACATGCACATGTGTACACACACACACACACACAAAAAAAATTCTAGATGGATTGAACTTTAATGTGGATGGCCAAACTTTGCAACTTTTGTTAACAATATAGGAGAATATCTTCATGACTTGATGTAGTGAAGGATTTCTTAAATGAGTCTCAAAAAGTATAATTATACAAGATAAAATTAATAAATTCACCTAGATTAAAATTAAAAATTTATCAAAACACCATGAAATAGTAAAAAGGCAAGATATGAAGAAGATATCTAAATGTATTTGGTGAACATAGACTTAGCCTCCTGAATACACACAAATCAGCTTTCAATAAGAAACAAATACTTTAAAATAATGGGAAAAGTCACCTGAATGGCTATTTCACAGAGAGAGAAAAGATAATGGCCAATAGACATGAAAATATTCTCGAACGTACACATTATAAAGGAAATAGAAATGAAAACCACAGTGAGACACCATTTCACACTTGGAATGGTAACAGTGTATGGAAATATCAAATGTCGACAAGAAAGTGGAGCAATGGGGGCACTCACAAATTTGTTGCTGGGTTGAAAAACTGGATCAATGTCCTTGGAAAAAATTGGATTTATCTTATAAAGTAGCAATAACTATATCCTACTGACTAGCAAATCACTAGTAACTAAATATATATGCTATACACCTCGGAGACTCTTTTGCTTCATACCAGGAGATTTGCATATGTACAAGACTGTCCAGCCCCAGTTAAATGGATACATGATTTGTGCTGTCTTCAGACTGTAAAATTCTCTACTTCAGTGGAAATTACTGTGATAAAACTATGCATACAATGTGGGTGATTCTCAAAAACAATTTTGAGAAAAATCTTAGAATAATACATCTAGAATGAGTACATTACCTACATCCAAACAAGCCAAAATTAAACAATATATTAAGAAAACATTTATATATGTGTATATGCATATACATGTATACACATGTACACACATGCATATATGTGTGTGTATTATATATATATAAATATAAATATATATATATATGTAAAATAAAAGTATAAAGAAAGGCAAGGAATAAAATCAGGTTTAGGCATAAACTGGGTAGTATATGGATATTTATTTTCATCATCATTATTAAAATGTGCATTATAATTCTTTTTATACATAGCATATATTGAACAAAAAAGTGAAAAAAAATCCTCATTTTTGAGAAATGCAACGTGAAATATATATTATATATCAAATACCTTTAAAAGACTGACAATGATATCCTGTTAAATTTGGCAATTATTGTTACCAAGATGAAGATGATTGTTATATTCTTAAAGTAAAAGCTACATTATAAAGCAATAACATTTGATAATGATGTTCTGGCATGAAAATTCCAGAAGGAGTGAACTGAAATGCTGGGGGGGGTGGGTAAAAAAGGAAGCTAATAAATAGTCTAGGTTTCTAATTACTAAGTAACAAAGACAAACAACAAACCAAAATGAAATGATTATGACAACATATACCTGATATTAAGATACAAAAAAGTCACAAATGTAAAACAAGATGGCAGAAGTAAATCCAAAATTATCTGTTAGAATGAGTATGACAATTTGAATATAAATAAAATGAACTTGACTAGTTCATGGAAAAACCGAAAAAGAGGGTAGACTATTAGATTTGTTTAAAATAAAACCACACAAAACGGAAATCCACCTCTACATAGACCTACTTTAAAAAGTGACTATGAAAGGTGATGGAAAAAAAATAATGTGTACTCAAGTCAAATGAGACAAAAATTGCAGGGTTAGCAAAATGCATATCATACAAAATTAAATGGAATGCCAACAACGTTATATAGAAAAGAGAATCTTTAAGAAAACTGCCCACATGAGGGATATAACTGTCATGACCTTTTGGTATAAACAATAGGACAATATAATTTTTTTAATGTACAGATATGGGAAAATTAACATATGAATGCACTGCCTCATATGTATAATCCCCCCCCAAAATCAAATAGCTTAACCTGTAGAATTGCCTTATTTGCAGGCTTTATATGAGGGTGGTTTTTCCTGTCTCAGTCAACTTTAACATTTATAATCTCAAAACAATGAAAATATCTTACTTCATGACCTGGAAATTGTAGGAGTACCTTTCAAATTCCATGCAGTCACGTCAGTCATATCTACTACTATTTTGATCTTTTTCTTTACTAATCATGTACATTATAAATTACTCTCTCTCTCTTTCTCTCTCTTTTGCTCAGACAAATTTTCTTTGGGTTTTATCACTTGTAATAAAAGAAGTCTTAACTAACACATATGGCATCTGGATATCATTAATCAACTGGACATGAAATTGCTGGGGAAAATGCCCCAGAGTGTTATAGTATCTACAGCAGTTCTCATCAAAAGCTAAAAATGTGAAATACAACTAGTAAGTAAATTCTGGCAGTAGTGTATCAGTTATTGGTAAAGACATATTTGCAATATAGGACAGTATTTTGGTGAAAATTCCACCCCCTACCCCCCATTTTGTTGAAGCAGCTCATAATGATTACTTAGTTAATGCTTCAGGAACTGAGTTGTGAATCATGTTGTCACCAAATGAGTCTCTTGCTTGAAAAGAAGTAAAGCAAACAATTTATAGAGAGCCACTGCTTTACAGAAGAATTTGAGTCAGTTCTTGGGATTTAGACTTATATTTAGAATAGCTAGGCTCCAAAACTTGCCCAAGATTTATCAAAATGTTCACCAAGGAAGCAGGAGTTGATGAAGGAGAGAGAATGTGATTGCATTTGAATTTGGCAATGATTAATGGGAAACTAAGAAGTACATGGGGGGAAATGAAGATCTTGGACATTGAATCAAGTGAGGTGTTTCTCATCCAGCCACTTGTAGTTGGATATACCAACTTGAAGATATATGTAAGTATGAATACATACATGTACCTATTGTGCAGAAATTCACTTTTAATATGGGAAACACTTCCGCAGTCTGTGATAGAAATAGACTGTCAGTTTTCACCTTACAGCTTGTAACACTTGACTTTGCTTATCTTAATAATAGCTTATTACCCACAAAACCTGAGGATGCTCGGCCATCTCATTCACTGAAAACGTCTTAGTTAAGGGCCTTCCTTCAGAATGACAATTCCTAACTCTTCCAGCCCTGCTCAGGTGGGGATATGAAGTTATTTTCCCCCCACAGTGTCAATTCAGTTGATCTGAGACAAGCATTGCATTTTATTAGATACCATGGGTGGGGGCCGCATTTAGTTTTGCTGCCCTAAATCTGTTATCAACATACTCCCCATTATCATGTGTTTAGTAACCGATAATAAATCCTTTCGCCTCTAGCTCTATAATTAACCTAGTTTCAATGGCTGGGTTTCTGCAGGAATTCTGCACAACTGCTTGAGAGGAGCCCTACCTGCCTGTCCATTTTTCCTGGTAAAGGCGGACCAGATCCTCATAGCTCCAGCTAACTTCAGGTTCCTATTTCAATGCCAATGAAGTACCTCCTTTCCTCTGGCAACAAGATGGTCCTGTCCACCTGAGTATATGCATTACCCTTGTAAGAGCCTGCTGCCATGTGCCAGCCCATCAGCCTGGTTTCTAGATATTTATGCCAGTCAAGGTCAGAGCTGAGAGGGCCAGGTTGTTTGGTGTTGTGATTTGGGAAGCTGGATACTTACATATAGTCAGTCATCAAAAACCAGCCTCTGCCTTTTCTTCCTACTGCTCTCTCTGTTGATCTGTTGTTTAAATGTGGACATGCTTTGAGGACAATAGTTTATGACATCTGATTTCTTCTGCTTCTGATTCTAAGTCTATGCCATATATTCATGATATCCTGATGATGAAATTAGCAGAAGAGAAACTTGGGAAAATACTTGAGAAATTTGATGTTCATTTGACACATTGATTTAGGAAAAAAATTTTTAGAAACAATAAAAGCAAAATTAGAATTTGCAATGTTTTAAGAAAATTAAGCCACAGATGTTGACCCTTAGCTTCCCCCAAAATAAAATTGATGCAATCTATAATACACAGTTATTAAAAAATAAAGAGATTGTCTTCTGGAGCTATATAATTTTTGTCATGTTCTGCTTTCAAAAATGGAAAGTGATATTGATTGATTTCATCACTGTTTGAAGAAAAATCCTTCCCTGGATTTGGAAATTAAACAGTGCTTGCATTTGGATTTAGGAATATTTTCAGGACTTTCAAAGTCTATGTTCCACATTGCAGTGACTATATCATTGTATCTTACTGCTGCTTGTTCTAAGTTTGTTGGGGGTGATTTGGATTTGTCACAATTAACCCAAAAGGCACTAGGACTGATCTATTATTACAAAAAATTGATTAGAAGAACACAGTCAGTCACAAACTAAGGGACTGTGGTACTATCGGGGAACTCAAGAACTCTGTGGGTTAGCATTTATAATTGATACTAATCACAAACTTCTTTTGACATTTAAAAAGAAATCTCCACTTTGAATTATATTTCTATCTGTTACAGCACTAGAGTTCCTTGCTCAGTATCTATTACTTATCCACAAGCTTAGAGGAGTTATTGAAAGCTCTGAGTCTCATTTATTATACTTGATGGAGAAAGGGCCAGAATCTCTTGACTTTTCTCTTATATTGTCACTTCTTGATCACAAGAAGGGTACTGCAGCTTCAAACACCACATGTGTGTTCAAAATAGAAAGAAGATAGAAGGGGAAAGTGTTAGCTCTTTCTGGCCTCTTTTATCAGGAAAAGGAAAGGGGAACATCTCTACACATCTCATTTGCCAGTGATAGGTCATAAGTCTAACACTAACCACAAAGGACGCTGGGCTTCCTCCCTCCCTCCCTCCCTCCCTCCCTTTTTTCCTTCCTTCCTTCTTTCCTTCCTATCTGTGCATCCATCCATCCAACCATGATCAAGCCAGGAAGGATATAGTAATAATATCTATATCATAGGTTTGTCTTTTGGATTAGATGAACACATATTATATGTTCAGTACATGTTAGCTATTATTAACTTTTTTTAAGCCCTTGTTTATTGTATTCTCCCTTGTTCTGTTTTGTCTTACTAGTGATCTCTACCTATCACTTTTAGCCATGGTGTTGATGTTTAAAGGCCACAGGACTATACTTTGGAGGGTCTATACCAGAACGGCCACTATCTACCTAAACATGGCCTACAGTTGAAAAGACTAAAGATTTTGGGGTGTCATTGCGCTTCACAAAGAGGTAGTTTTTAAAGCCCATTAGCACAATTAGACCCTAAGTAAATTCTCTGTCCATTTTGTTCTTATATCAGGTCCTACTTTGCAGGGGAAGAGACCTTTATTTAACTTGTACATTTTCATTCATAACATGAATTGTCCTCAAGTAGACTTTTCCCTCCAAAACCAGGACTTCTGGTTTGTGCGGTGCAATTGGAGTGGTGACCTTCAAATACAAAAGAGTGGCATGAAAAAAATTTTAATGTCATATACTCATGGATGGCACAATTTTGACCTCATTTATCTTTCTGCTAGTCAGCTCAAGAGATGAGGATCGAGATGTGTGACTACTTGAGAGAGGGCTTATGGCTCATAAATGTGAAGAATTCATTCATCAATCTTTGGGACACCTGTTGACATCTAGTCTCCAAATTTCAACTAGATAGATTTTAGCAGCTGGTTTCTAATAAAATATTTCCAATTGTCATGTGTCCACTGGTGTTCTTGTAGATATCAGTTATGAGACTGTGAAATAAGTTAGTTACATAAATGTATGTGCATATAACTTCTAATTTTAAATATCAGGAATAGTGACTGAAACATAAGTGTGTTTCGTCTAATTAAAGGCTTAGATTCCTAGGGAATGAGTGGGTATTGGCTGTCAGCTGGGATCTCAGCTGTGGCTGTGGTTGGAACACCTACATGTGAACTCTCCATGTGGTCTGAGCTTCTAGGCAACATCAGGACTTTGTTTCAATGGTGTGACAGTTGCAAGACTAAGAGCGAGAATCAGCCAGAAGCTGAGGTGACTTGAAAGCCACACATTGTTATTTTTGCCTCATTCGCTTTGTTAGTGTTAGTCACTAAGACCAGCCTATTTTCAAGGAAAGGAGAAATAGATGCTACTTTTGGGGAGGAGTTTCCAAACTTGTAGACATATTTTAAAACCATCATAATGACACATTGCAAATGCTTAATAAATAAACATTCATGGCTTCTCTGTTTCCTTTCAGATTTTCCCACCTATCTGATTTAGATTAGAATAAGTCACAAGAAACTCAGCAGGAAGGATAATTTTTATTTTATCATTAATGTTATTTTAGTAGCATTTCTTAATAGTTGTTTCCATATTATCTTTCTTGTTTTATACATGTATGTGTGTGTGTGTGTGTGTGTGTGTGTGTGTGTGTGTGTTTCTTTCTTATTTTATAAATACATACATATATTTTTGAGCATATATGTATGTTCAGGTGTGATTATAATAAAAGTGTGTGTGTGTTCGTGTGTTCATATGTGATTATAGTAAAAATAGCAAGAGCACTGGATTTGTAAACCAAAGTTTCAAGTTCATGTCCTGGCTCTGCCACTTATTACTTACATAACCTTATCTTTAAACTTCTTCATTTGTTAAGCAAAGCTAAAACCCACCCCTGGTATTATTGTGAACTGTGATGTAAAGAATATAAAAGCCCTTTGTAAACTATGTAAACTATGGTATATGTATATATGGGTGTGATTGTTTAAGCATAGAAATAATTTGCATTTATGTCATGATGTCAAACAGGATTTTACTTCGAGTGCCCATAACGCACAGCCTGGAATTCTACTTACAGAAGAAATCTGAGTCTGAGTCTTAGTAGAAAAAAGAACCATGATTGCTTAGCAATGCTTGAAGTGATGTGGGAGAAAGCAAAACCACATATTTTTTAGTCTTAATTTATAAATTGGTGTAGTCTGATTTTTCTTCTTTTGATTTCCACCAACTGAAACATAAGGACCCAGGGTGTTAATAGACTCCTTTTAGCTGGGTTTGAAGATACAGGACTTCCATACTGAAGCTCCATTCTGCTGGCAGGACCATTTGTAGCATCTAAGAAATTGTTTAGGACTGAGATGATGAAATGTTTGACCAGGAACTGCTCTTCTCCTGTGCCTATGTACACAAGATGTTGGAAAAGATGCTAAAAAAAGAAGCCCGTGGTTTCTCTCATTCATGAACTGGTTATCAGTTATGAACTTTGATCTGGAAAACATCCTTGAAAAAAGTCACAGTGATTGACACTATTTTGACCAGAATTTCATTTCAGTTTGATTGCTAAGAGCATTAGAACTACCACTGTAAACTCAATGGTATCTAACCTCAACTCAACTCCAAGTCAGCTCTTGCCTCCCCTCCCCTCCTCTCTCCTCCTTCCCTCTTCCCTCCCCTCCCCTCCCCTCTCCTCCCCTCCCCTCTCTTTCCCTCACTTCCCCTCCCCTTCTCTACCCTCCTTTCCCCTCCCCTCTTCTCCTCTCCCCTCCCCTTCTCTCCCCACTCCTCTCTTCTTCATATCTGGAACACTGATATGTGAGCTCTGTACATGCTTTGTACTAAATTCTCTATTGAGTGGCTTCTGATCAGGCTCCTTACATTGTGTTATTTGCCATTCCTTTTATATCCATAGAGGCTCTTGCTGATTTATTTTAGACTGTGACTCTTTTATGTTTCAGAAACCAGTATACAGACTTGGATTTGTATAGGGATCAGAATCTGTACTATATTTTTCTGCAATCGTTCCATTGATTTTCCTGCCTTTCTAAGTGGATAATAAATGTGTAGAATTTCATAGGTTTCAGGTGTACAATTCTGTAATACATCATCTGTATATCACATTGTGTGCTCAGCACCCAGAGTCAGTTCTCCTTCCATCACCATATATTTGACTCCTTTTACCCTCTTCTACCATGCCCCTCACCCCTTACCCTCTGGTAACTACTAATCTGTTGTCTGTGTCTACGAGTTTTTGCTTCTTTATTTGTTTGCCTTGTTCCTTTTTTGCTTTCAGTTTTATACGCCACATATAAGTGAAGTCGTATGGTTCTTGACTTTTGCTGTCTGACTTATTTTGCTTATTTGCTTATCGTAATAATCTCACGATCCATCCATGGCAGTATTTCATCTTTTCTTATGGCAGATCCCCCTTTTTATATTTTCAAACTCCTTTAATGTCAACATAAGCCATGGAATGAGAAGCAGGAGCTATCAATGTAGGCATTTCTAGAGGCAGTATATTTTTTATGTAAATACCACTGAAACTTTATAACTTTTGAGTCACAGCTGTTAATTCAAAGATTATAATGTTATTAATAGTGTGGTCTGTTTTGATTGTTAAAGTAGCTTTCCATACCTATTAACTCAATATTTTGCCATGAGTCAAATTTTTAAAGACGTTTAACAAAATTTAAGTAATCACTACATAGTTTAAGACTGGTTTAATATTTATAGTTAAGTTATCGTAAGGAGAGGTAGAACAACTGCTTTTTAAAATTGATGTCTTAATTTGAGCCTCAACTCAATTAACTGAAATATATTAAACATCTGGCCTTTTAGGCATGGAATGAAAATACATTTTTTTCTCAGATAAATCCATAATCAGTGGCTTAAATTAAGAAAAGTATAATTGACCATGTTGATGAATTATATTTGTGTCTTTTCCATTCCAGTTTCATTGAAATGATTAAAAAAGATATCTATAACTCTATAAAATAATTTATCTATGTATCTGTGTATCTACCTATCTAATTTAAATTATAATGGAAGACAAGAAAAACACAATGGTTTGGTCAGAGGCTTTGAAAAATGTGCTGGAAGACAGAAAAGCAGATGAGGTCAGATTGGTAAAGAAGACTTGTAAAAAACACATCTCAAAATAGGCATAAGAGAAAACTACAGAAGTAAGAGCATTCCGGGTGATGCTAAAAGGTCTGAGATAGTCAATGAAGGAGCTAATTGATTTGTAGGCAGGGCTTGTATTTAGCCCTACACAGATACAGTTACACCACTTTTTCTTTTTTAAATAAATAAAATGCATGTACAAGTTGGTAAATAGCTCTTGCCATGAGCCTCAATCACCCAGGACCCTTACTCAGAGCCTCTTGAACCTCCCCTTGGTTCAGCATCCAAGGGGTTAATACTTGGTACACAAGTAGCCTTCAGAACTTGCTCCTATTCTGGTTATTAGGTGCCCAGGTGCCTGTATTAAAATATCAACATGACACAGTGTCCAGGGACAACGTCCCAAAACATTAAATATGGCATTTGTAATAGCTGGCCTCCATTTCTGGCCCCTTTTCTTCTCTGGCCTACATCTTCAGGGTACATCCTGGACACCTCTTTTTGCAGAAAGTGAAAAAAGCTGGCGGAGGGCCACCAGCTTGGGTTTTGAGTCTGAGAAGGAAAACAGAGGAGAGCTTCAATTATCTCCAGAGCCTTCTCAACAGATATGGAGAAAAATAGAAGAAAATAAAGTTTTTCAGGAGGACATAACAGTACATAACACTTTTTGAGTGTTTACTGTGTTCCAGGCACTGTTTTCTAAGATTTACATGTATAAACTTATCACTTCTTTCCAACAATTTTACGAGGAAGATTACAACTATCACTCCCCTTTTATGGATGAAGAAAGTAAGGCTCAAAGAGGTACAATGACTTGCTCAGGGTCACAGAGCTAGTCAGCGGCAAAGCTGGGGTTTATACTTTGGTTCTCTATCCTCATTTTTACCTGCTGCATAGTCGTGTCTCTCAGGTACATCAAAGTGCTTCACTCCCAGGTGAACGATTCCACATTTCAGCAATTAGGAGTCGTTGCTCACTTGCTTCCTACTAGCCACTGATATCTGTTCAGTGAATTCCCTATTGGTGACGATAGACAAAACTGGTTTCTGTTAACTTTTACCTTTAATTGCATTTATTATATAATAAGAAAAAATGAAAATAAATTAACAAAGATTTCAAAGCAATGATATAGAGTAGAAAATGAAACTAAACACCCAAACATAACACAGAAATTAATTAGGGAGGAATTAGTGACATAAAATTTATTAAGAATAAATTATTGAGAATTATTAGACAGGACTTAATGAAACAAAAGCACAAAGTAGTAGACATGATCAATAAAAGTGAAATATGGTTTTCTGAATAGACCATATAAAATAAACAAAAGGTTCAATTAAAAATAAGCAACTACCCATATATTGGGCATAAGTGAAAAATATAGTTATTGCTATGGAGAAGATTTTTAAAATGTAAAAAAAAAGTATCTTACATGATTATATATGAATGTATTTTACAATTTATATTTATTTGTTTTATGGAATGTATAGATGGTCAAAACTGACTCAAAAAGAGGTAGATACTAAATATATAAATAGAAAAAATAGAAAAAACGGAAAAGAATTAATGAGCCCATGTAAAACAGTATGAGGCAAATATCGTTGTGGAAATGATTTTGACAAACCCATCAAAGAAAGAATCTTTAAGTAATATTGTTTCAGGGTGTTGAAAAAGGCAGAAAGCATCTCATATCATTCTATAAATTTAGCATATCTCTGTTAATCAGTCAACAATAATTAAAAAATGGTAGAAGAGGCCAAAGGGGGTCAAATATATGGTGATGGAAAGAGAACTCTGAGTGAACACACAATGTGATATATAGATGATGCATGACAGAATTATACACTTGAAACCTGTGTAATTTACTAACCATTGTCACCCCAATAAATTTAATTGAAAAAAATAAAAAGAATAATAAAAAAGGAAACCACAGACTTATTTTACTTTATGACTAAACGTTAGAAAATGCTAAATAAAATATGACCCAATCAAATTCAGAAACATCTTAAAGGAATAATACAAAGTTGATTGTATCCCAGAAGAGCAAGAACAGTTCAACATTAGAAAATCAATGCAAAGAATTTATTAAATTAAACAATTAAATGCCATTCTCACAGCAACCAAAAATAATTTATCAAATTTAATACCCCTTTCGAAACAAAACTCTTAACAAAGAAAGAAAATCTTTATAATTAATATTAGGTGTATCAGTCAGGGCTCTGTCAAGGATACACAAACTATTCTAGGTTTGTCAAGGAGGAATTTAATTTAAGAAATTGATTACTTTCAAAACTGAAGTATACACTTTGCGGTATCTTATCCCCATAAATATTTTAGGAACACATTAGTTGGCATGGCAAGAGAAGTGAAGGCTATGGAAATCTCACCATTAAATTTCAGGTTTGCCAGTAAGTAGCTTTCAGGAAATAAGGAAGTTGCTGCTAACATTCTGGTTAGGGACAGCAGGAGAGCACTACTGCTGGTAACAGCTGGCTGCTGCCCTGAGTGGTGGAGGGAATTCCAGAGGGAATGCCAGGGGTTGCTGTGAAACCTCCTATCTGCCAGAGCTCAAGCATCTGCCCACTGCAGCTGGAGGAGAAATCCTGACTCTGGCTTCTCTCCTGCCTTCCAAATTTCACACAAGTGCCTCCCAATGGTGGGACCTAAACTGGAAACTTGTGTGCAAAGGATTTTAGAACATGTTCTTAGGCCTCCAGCCTGTAGTATGGAGAGATCATCAAAGGGAGCTGTGACTGTGTTGGTATGGACGAGGAGGATTTGCAAACTCTAGAGCAATCATTATAACCAATGACAAAATATTAAAAATATACCTATTGCAGTTAGCAACAAAGGAATATGTTCAGTGATATGTTCCCTTTCAAAATTAAACTGCTAGGAAATTAAGTGAGGCAAGAAAAAGTATTACAGGTGTTCATATTGGGAAGGGAGAGATTAACAGTCATACTTTTCAGGCAATAGAAGAGTCCATATAAAAAACCCAGGAATTAGTAGTCAAAATATGTCATGAATTTCTACTAATCAATAAGAAAAAGATCAAAACCCAAATAAGAAAATAAATACAACAAATTAGTAATTTATAGGACACAAATGGAATGAATAAATATCATTAGGTACCAGGGAGTTCAATTTTTAAACAAAATTGTGGTACCAGTCTTTGCTCTTAGGATTGACAAATATTAAACATATTGGTAATATCCAGGAGTTAGTATGGTGAGAAAACACATATTCTTGTACATTGTGATGGCAGTAGAAGCATGGTCTTTTTCTGAGAGAAATTTGACTGTCTGAAAACATTTATATGTAGTCAGTTCTACTAGGTATCTAACCAATAGAAAATTCATGAAAAATATGCACGTAAAAGGATGATAATTGAAGCAGTATTTTTAAGCTCACCAAATAAAAATTCCATAACTTTCTATTAGTAGGATAATGTTTAAATGAGTAATGAGTTATATATATGCTAAAATATTATTCAGTCGTTAAAATGAATGAACTACATCTTCATGAACTGACTTGGAAACGTACCAATTATATATTGTTAAATGAAAGTGGAAAGATGCAGAGCTACCTATATAATATGATATCCTTTAAGGTAAAAAGCATATATTTGCATATTTGTCCAGACATTAGGGAAATGAGTTGAAAAAAGCTGTTAAATGAGGTATTTAAACTGTCAAAATTGATTGCCTCTGGGCAGGAGAGTGAGATGAGAAGGATGCGTATGGTAGGAGAAATAAAATGAGATGCATTTTTTACTCTTTATTTTTCTGATTTGTTTGAAAGTTTCACAAAGGAGAATGTGTTACTCAGGTTATTGTTTAAAAAAAAGTTGGTCAAATTCTCTAGTTCTCTCCACTCTATTTCCATTCTGTCTTAGGCTTTTTAAACAACATGGCATAGTCCACACCACCAAAACCTGGAACATAAAAGCCAGGGGCACATGAAATCTCCTGTGTCTGCTATAACTGCTCTTGCCTGTCAGGATTCATCTTGGGATTTTCATCCCCAATTCCAGATATTTTGTTTCTGGCTCTCGATGCCAACTGTTTTTTACTGGAATTTGATACTCAACTTCCCTCTCACTCCTAGGATTTTTGTTGAGAGAGCAGTTATTTCACTGTGATGTCTATGCTTATATTTTCGATGCAATATAATAGAATAGTGATCTTTTAAAATTGACCCATCACTTTCATAGAGTCTCCTTTCCTTGAGAAACAAAGTCTTAGAGAGCTTGACTGTCAAGTTCTTCATAGCCTTGCATGGCCTTTGTGGTCTTGGAGCCTCTGTTTTCTTGAATATAAAATGAATAATTTGTAATTAATAATGCACATGATCTCTTTCAACTTTACTGTTTCCTGGTACTTAAGTGAAGATAAAATCTTTACATGACAGACATACCCTAGATATTGGTAGGTATGTTTTATTGTTTAATTTTTGCCATGTTTTAATCACACACCAATCATAGTCAAATTTTGTGCTAGATTATGGCAACACAAGGACCCAACTAAGTCAGCCTCTGAGGTCTCAAGATAGAACTTAGTATTTTCCAAGATAAAGCATGAAAACACATGTACACACACACACGCGCGCGCCCACACACAGTTGTTCAGTAGACCAAAGCAAAATGCTTTGTATATGATTGCATTATAAAATAATATCATATTAACATTTCATGATTCCTTAATATGAAATTATGAAAACACATTTGCACATAAAAGACCAATAAAAATAGTAAAATCTGAGTTATGTAGCCTTGAATATCACTTTTATCTTAGTTCAGAAACTAAAAAACATTTCTTACGGTTTTGGAGAGCAAGCTCAATGATTATATTTTCAAGTGATAAACTACACATTAACTGAGTGAACACTTTAAATATGGAATGTTGTCAGGCCAAATGTGTGAGAATGAAGGAGGAATATATCAAGAAAAGATACAAGCTAGTGACTGTAGGCTACAGGTCAGTACAGACTTTTTTTTTTTTTCCCCATTAAGATTATTGTTGTTCACCTTGAAATACAGAATTTAGACTAGATCATAAGATTTTTCCGGACAGAGACCTACATTTATCTAAATTTCAACTCTCAGATTCTACCATGGATCTTGACAATCACAATCCAATTTTGGTTGAATTGAAAGTCCTTTAGCAGGTCAGGTCAAACTAAATATGCTGTGATCTCACCAATTAGGGGAAGAACCAATAGACACAGTACATTTTTTTCTATCAGGCTGTTAAGTATTAATATTATCTTGCCATCTAACTTATTCATAAATTTAATCTAATTCCAAATATGGTACTGGTGTGTGGTTGTGTGTGTGTGTGTGTGTGTGTGTGTGTGTCTGTGTGTTGATGGGAGAGGATTTAACAATAATTCTCAAATTTATTTGGAAAACTAGGAAGAAAAATACATTGAGATTTTTTAAGAATCAGGAGCCAATACTTATATTGCCAGATACAGAAGTCAATTATAAAGCTAAAATAATTGCAGTAGAGTTGCACTAACTCCAAAATAAATGGAAAAAATTAAAGAAATGGAATCAAAAGCCAAGAAAGAGACCAAATACTTAAGCATGTTGCATCAAATCAGTGACAGAAGATGAAATAGTTGGTTAACAGGTGCTGAAATATTTAGAAAGAGGTTTTAAAGTTATTCAAATTAAGCTTTAGAAGAATTAAATTAAGTATAACAAATTAATTTAAGGCAGCTAGGTAAATACCTATATGATGCTGGACTACAAACGGGCTTTGTGACATGACATGTATTAGAAGCACTGGTAATTAACTGGTTCATGAAATTACCGTTAGAAAGCATTGGGGTTTTAAGCAACCAGGTTGGCGAGCTACAGTTGTTTCACCTAATGCAATTTAGGCACTTTTACATCATTTTGAGCCTCATTACTTTATGTTAGTCTTCTTAGTCCAGTAAGCAGCCATAATGTGCATAAGAACTCCCAGTTTGATCCAAAACGTTGGTGGGTTTCCAGAGCACAAATAAAAAAGTCACCACTGTTGACAACATTCAAAATTATACTAATGCCTGAGCAATATGTAGGGTCCAATTTCCCCAATCTTGCCTTTAAAATGTTTACTTCTTTGATATCTAGCCATTCTCTCAGATATCTGACCCCTCTTTTGGAAAGGATTCACTCTATTGCTTTGCTATAGATGGCCCCATGCAGAGTTCCGAATTCTTCCTGTAATTCCGTGAATAGCAGCACAGATGCCATCATGTGCTGCTAAACCGGCTGTCTGGAAAAAAGAAAAGGCCTGATGTATGGTGCTTGCTGATTTCTGTGGTGTAAATATTTCCACCATGGGCAATTTCAGTTACCAACAGTTTATCAACTAGTTCAGAAATTACTGACTATTTAACAATTGGCTCTTTGTGAGCAATAACTCACTGGCTTTAGTATAACGTGTGTGTGTGTGTGTGTGTGTGTATGTGTGTGTGTGTGTAAATGTAAATGGCAGTCCCTTTGGAGATAGCGTTGAATCTGTTTAGGATTCTGAGAGCTAAAAAGAAAAGATAAAGGTAGATTCAGAATCACCTAGGGATTTGTTGCAAATTTACTTGCAGATTGTTAAAATTCATCCCTACTAATCACCTATGTCTTCTAAGAAATATGGAAAGCTTTCCCATGAGGCCTTGGCTTTTAAAATGCCATTTGCATTCTTTTGGCCTCTGTAATACCTCTCCATTTAAATGTATCACTGGCTGCTCCTCCTCCCCCACTGGCAGGCAGCTTCTCTTTGTCTGAGAGCATATGTAGAGAGTATTGTCTAGGTGCAGGATCAGCTTGAGTGGTGGGGGACTTGAGATGAATATCTTTTATAGCTCCAGATGCAAATGAGCTGGGAGGAGAGAGGGTAGAATTTTTCCCCTCTGCTGCTTGAGGGTTGTTCTGTGCCTTGAGAACAGAGGTTAGTGTAATGGATAGGAAGCCCAGTCATAAACCATTATTGGACACTCATGAACTTAGAAATGCTGAGGGGAAGGTGTATTAGGATCGGTATGAAAAGACATTGGTTTTACCCTAAAAAATATTACATTATTATTTTTGCAAGATGAGTATCTTTGTCCCTGGGTGTTAACTGGTGGTTGAGGTTTCCCATACCAGGACTAATATTGGGATTTGGTAGAAATTGGGTTAGAGCAATGTTGACTGGTATTTATTCTTAATCTCCATAATATTTTTAATTTATGTATCACATTGGCTTGAAGAGCTGGGGACAAAGTGGACACTAGTATGCACTTTCATTTATTGAGATCTGTCACTTTTCAGTTATAGTCAACAATAATGGCTAACAATGTCTAATTACTATGTTAGGCATTCTGCTAATTACTGTATTACTTCATACAATTCTTACAACTCCATGAAAAAGGTATATTAGGACTGTTTTATAATTAGGAAAATTAAGGCTTAGAGAAGTTCAGGATTGGATTTAACTTGAAATTATTTTTACATATTTTCAAACCTATTTGTCAATTTATCAATTTATATGTGATTAACTTGCATGTTATGACAATAAAGTGATAAAGAAATTAACAGTGTTTAACAGATATATGTACTAAGTTCAGAATGGCATGGTTTAAACTGCCTGCCTAATTTTGAATGTGTGAGGGGTTCTCTCACTGGTAACATAACTTGAGGGCACTGTTTGGTGGGCAAACCAACAGCATGTGACATTTCTCTCGTAATAATGCAGTGATTGCTTGGCCTAGAGTCCATAAAATCCTTTCCCTATGTGTACCCTTCCAGTATTCTGAGATTATGCCTTATGGACTCCTGTGTCCCTAACTCAAGTAAAATCATGACTGATAAGTACAATAGGAGCCAGGAGGCCCATAGATAAAAACATTTTAAAAGGTTGACACCAATGGAATAAAAATCTAGACTCTCAGATACATTTAAAAAAGTAAATTATTAATCATTATTGGCTTCATGCTTCACCTTAGTGTACATTTTGTATGCAAGTATTAACAATGATTTCTTATCTATGTCTATTACAGGTCTATTGGACACTTTTAGGGACTTTCTATTCATAAATAAACATTTTTAATGTTTGTATTTACATAAACTATTTACAATTCATATTGATGTGATATGGAAAATAAAGGAGGGCTTAACTGGCCTTTTTATTGTGACTTACAAGAGCATATCTCTTTTTTTTCTTGTACAAAATTTCAGTTTGATTTAAGTATTTTTGAATCACTTGCTACTTTCCAAGAATGTAACCAACATGTAAATGGAGAGATGTTAATGTATATGTCACTGAGTTGTTTTTAAAAAATCACAGCCCTGAAAAAGAAAGAGCAAACATACTAAATGGAAGGGATTACTGCTTAGAATCTAGAGAATCCAGGGCAAAAATAAAATGTTATTAGATAATTCTTATTATCCTTTGGAAGGAAGTGTTCTGGTTTTTAAAATAATTGACATTTTCTCAGATATTACATTCTCATAAGAATTTATTACAACTGACCTTATCAAAGGAACACTGAATAGCATATTTTCACCGACGTATGCCTGCTTTTTATGTTCACCCTCAATAACTATCCAAGGACATACATAAATGAAAGTAATTGTGTTGGAGGTAGGTTGAGCTCATGAGGTTCAGGGATGTATGAAATCATGTATGAAAAATTAGAAACAATACAAGGCAGCATGTAATCACATGTTTTCCTGGAAGGAATAGACTCTAGACTTTGGTTAGAGAAAAAAGATAATAGGTATTGGTGTAGCCAGTAAGTCTCCGGGAAGAAATAAGGCTGATACTTGACCTATACTTTGAAGACAGAGTAAATGAGTGGATACTGGTAGGTAAAGAACTAAGAATATGTAAACTAAGAGAGAGTTGGGCATTTCATGCTACAATGATCAAGGGTAAAGAATGATGAGGAACTGTATCTGGGTAGAACATACTGTTTGTAGTGAAAAATACTGAAAGACATACTTTCTAGATTGTAAAGTCTAGGAGGGCACAGTTTCTGTCTTGCTTGTTTCCTCAATACCTAGGGTAGTACCTGTACCCGACACACAGTAGGAGCTTTATCTGTATTTTTGCCTGACTTTTGATGCCTGAGATGAGATCTATATGTAAAGTAGGTCCACATAAGTAATTTAAACCCCAGTGCAGTGGAAATGTCATTGTAGTAAGGATCAAGTCCTGAGTTCAAAATCTGATTCCGTTGTATACTCTCCAGTTGAATAAACTTGACGAATTTATTAAGTCACTGAACTTTAGTATCTTTATCTGTAATGGGGATAAAAATGCAAGTATATCAGATCCATTGTGAAGATGAGAAAGACATATGAGGAAGTATGTGAGGAAGAACTTTGTAAGCTCTTTGTATTCTCTCATTTAAGATGCAATTAATAGAAAAGACAGTCCTTCATGCCCAGTTACACTGTTTATACTTCATCTGGGTGGCTGAAATTGTTATGTGTTCATCTTTAACTTTTCTCCTCTTTCTAGGCACACAGTTAGACTACATTTCCCAGCCTCCTTTGCAGTTAGATGGGGCCATATAACTAAGTTTCAGTCAATGGAATTGGGTGAAGTTAATATATGCCACTTCCAAGCCTGCTCCATAAAAAACTCTGGCACACCCTTCTACATTCTCTTTTATCCCCTCATTTGCATAATAGAGAAGACTCTGAAGACCTAGAAGGTGGAGGCAAAAGATAGAGCTTAGGCCCCTAAGCCATCATTTGATGTAAAGCCACCTAGAGGGAGGGGGGCACTTGACGAAGAATATCTACATTGGATAGTTGCATGAATTAGACTTCTGTTGTATTGAGCAATCTGACGTTTTGGGATTGCTTTTACAGTGGTGAGCCCATCTAACCTAAAACATACAGCAGCAAGTTACTGAAGGTCTTGATCATACAGTGTCATGTAGAAAGTTGTATTTGGATGAGCAACTATGCCATGGTACACAGCAGGGATTGAAAGGAGAATCAAAGTAGGTAAGACTAAAGGAAGCTCTTGTAGGGATTAAGTGTCAAGTGCCACAACTTGTACAGGATGGGGGAAATGGGGGAAATGTGGAGAAGCAGATGTACTCAGAAGGTGCTGAGGTAAGGATTGAGCTCTACACTAGACTGACTGAGCTCTACACTAGGTGCCTGGGAGAATTAGTGACAGAAGGTATAATCAGGAAAATGAAACAACTTGGTCTTATAAGGGTGGCCTCTTTTGTCCAGCTACAGGAGTTGGGTTGGGCTAGGAACAGAAAAGTGGTGCTCCCAGGAGAGATTTGTAGCCTTTTTCACATTTTTATTTTTATCTGATTTCTATCCATGATCACAGGGAAATCTATAGACAAACAGATCTATCCTTATATCAGGGTTCCCAACATGTGAGATGGGTACCAGCAATTTATTATGAATCCTTTCTCTGTTTTGGATATCTTTTCACAAGGACATTTTTTCTTTTTTTAATGTTGTAATTTATTTTGTTTTAATAGAACTTTTGGCAATCTCAAATTTAAACTGAAGCTCTGGCTCATAATAGGGAGAGAGTTCTATACAAAATATTTATACATCAGCATAGAAAGATGCACTAAATTCACCCTCGTCTTCTCTATTCATGCTACTGTGCACTATGTCTACGGAGAAAAGTCTATAAAGGTAAGCAAAAAGTAATTTACTTGATCATTAGAAAACTTTAATTAATATGTATCTGAAAGCTTCATTCAGGAGGCACTCAGGGAACCCTGATCTAGTAGGGGAAGCAGACATGCAAACAAATAATTGAAATACAGCATAAAAATACTAAATAATTCGAAAGTTGTGGAACTTCTGTGAGACAGTATGCAGTGAATTCTGATTGGGGAGTGGAAGAAAACTGCATACAGGAGAAGTCATGAAAATACTGATGATGATGTTGGTGATGATGATGGTTATGCAGGTTTCTAAATGTGAGCCAACAACACACCTATGAAATAGATGTTATTATTATCCGAAACTGATTCAGAGAAGATGAAGAGTTGGCAACAACCACAAAGCTAATAAGAAGTAAAATTGAGGTTGAGACTCACATGTATCCCATTCCTAATGTGACAATCTTATTCTAAAAGTAAGATACGTATAATGTTGTATGTCAATTATACCACAATGAAAAAATAAAAATGAGACTACATATTTAAAAATATAGTAATACCTGACAGTACATAAGAGCAAATGAATACTACGAACCATTAGCATTGAGAAGATTTAAAGGAGACAGAGCTGCTGTTGTCGAGAGTAGGTCAGGCTTCCTACAGGTGCAGCAAAGAACTGTGCAAACTATTCTTTTTTCAGTCAAAACCTCATGTTGTGTGAGCTTTCCGCAATTTGTGTGGCCAATCTGAACCCCTCACCTAACGATCATACCTGGCATAAAAGGAGAAGTGAGGGATTTGTTTGAATATAAATACATTGTTTGCCATGTTGGCCAAACATTTCCACTAACTTATGTGAAAATAAAACTCATTTCTATTAAGAACAAGTTACAGTCGGTGTGCTATAATTTCTGTCATCTTATCTCCTGTTCACTAACACAAGACCTTTTCTCATGAAAGATCAGCTCATTATTGAATCATATCCAGTCTGAGGTGCTGTATGTGTACATTCACTGGAACAGATCAATTTATTTCAGGAGTGAGAATGTGGAAACCAAAGGTCACAGGTACTTGGCTTCATTTATTTTCTGGACTTAAAATCTATTAATTACATAGCCTATATTCAAGTGACTGCAGGGAAAAATGCTTTACACTTTTAGATTTTTAAAATGTGTTTTTGTAGGTTATCTCAATTTCTGTTGAGGGAACAACATGTGTTTTGGAGTTGTAATTATGTATAATTTTGTCAATTTCCATATTTTATGCATCATTGTGCCCTACCTAATATAAGTGTAATATGAATGATTAATTAATTAATGATTTTGTGCTGGCACATGGCCTGTCTCTTTGCAACAACCTTTATGGGGGATATTAACAGGGGTCAAATGCTACAGTTCGAGGGCCTAATCGGGCCCACTGTCTGATTTTTATAAAGTTTCCAAAGTGTCGTTGGAACACAGCCATGCTCATTCCATCACATATTTTCTATGGCTGCTTTCATGCTGTAACGGCACATTTGAGTACCATATGGCCCACAAAGCCTAAAATATTTACTGTCTGGTCCTTTATAGCAAAAGTTTGCCAAGCCCTGGATTATAACATCACGGTTCAGGAAATGTTATATTTTAATCTTTCTTTGCCTATTCCCAAACCCAAGAAGGACTTGAAGTTTTCATAAGTAGAGTTGATAAAACTCTGACAGTTGGTGCAAAATAGTGAGAAGAGCGCAGCCCCTATAGACAAGAAGGTTTGGCTTGAATCTTGATTTAACTATTTTCTACCTGTTCTACCTTAGGCAAATTATCCTTGCAAAGCCTCAATTCTCTTATTGGTGATATACATGTAATCTCTATTTCATGCGTGTGTATTGCAAATAGCATAAAGTCAGTACTGTTATTATTACAACTATGAAAATAGCTCATTTTAAAGACACCTTGGTTCAGGTTAGGGATTTTTAATCATGGTTTGGGGACAGCTTAAGAAATCTCCAGTCATCTCAAGACTGGCTGTGTAGTTTTTCCTATTGAGTATTTACAATTCAACTGGATAGTATTTTACTATGGGAGGAGTTAAAGGACGTATTTCCAACTTACACTGAGAATTCATTTAAATCAATTTATTGAAAATAATTAAAATGTTTGGAAGTCACTATGTCAGACCCTGGGCATAGAAAAATAAGTAAGACCTTGCTCTTAAGCAGTTATAAATTGGGAGGTAGAACAGAAGTTCTAAGTTTTGACTTAGACAAATGGTGAAAACACAGGAATTGCATTGTGTTGCAAGGAAGACACTAACAAAATTCTTGGGTGAGATGAACTCAGACTATGACTCAAATCGGATAGCTTTGAAGAATCAAAGATTGTATAAAGTGGAAAATTTTGGGATGGGCCAAGAGGAGATGGGAAAGTAGAGCATGCCATAGAAAAGGAATGCTAGGAATAAATACAGAGCAGTAAAAAAGCACAGGTGTTCTGATAAAAGTGGATGTGCTTTGACTGGGGCATACATACAAACAATAGTAGTGAGAGGTTAATACTGGAAAAAACACTGGATCAAGGTACTTGGGAACCACAAAACTAGCAAATAATGTCATTGTTTGGTTGAGTTGTAAATAAGGGCTTACATGTGTGAAGACATTGGAAATGAAAAACAAGGAAGCATTTTAACAATTAATATAGCTTGTTTTGAGTGTTTACAGCCATACATATATCAGCTCATCTAATCCTTGCAACGCTTGGTAGGTGTCATCTCCAATGAACAAGTAAGGAAAGAGAGGAAGGCTTAGAGAGGCTGAAGACAGGTAGTGAGGAAAAGTACTGAGATTCAAATGTGGGTGTTTGAGCTCCAAGTCCAGTGTTCCTATATTACACTGCAATTGCTGTTTGGCTAAAGAAGCAGAGAGATGGAGGATTCAGAGATAACGCTTTAGTTTCTGAACTGAGTGGGAGTTTAGATTTCTAAAGAGGAACTGGCTTAGGAGGGGAAGAGGATAAGTTGTATATGGATCATGGGACATATGAAGGGATAATGAGTGATCTACTAGTGAGTGCGTTTAGAAAAGTTGGAAATACAGTTGATAGGCTCAGATGACCTATGCCAGAGGCTATCTCCTGAAATACAAGTCTAGTAAGCTTCATCTGTGTTCTCATGCTGCTCCTTCTCCTTCCATGTCCTTCCAGACTGTTTCAACCATCTTGATCCTCCTGTTACTGTTTGGAGGGACACAGAACTTTAGGAAGAAGGAAGACAAATAGGAGAATAGAACGCTAATATATACATTCTAGAGCCATGTGTTTCTATCTTCATGTACCCTTTGGAGTTAGGTGTGGGGATGTCTTAGAATTTATGTCAATCTATCTGTACTTTTCTTGGGCAACCTTGGACATGGAAGGTTGATGGGTATGAGCCAAGTCCAGAATCCTATGTTCTTGATTCAACCAGAAATCTGTTATCTTTCTGGTTTCAAGAATTACCAGAAAGACTTGGGGGTGTCTGTGGAAATAACTAGAGAAGCAGAATTTAAGCAGCAATAGTATATGGTATGTAAATACAGATAATTTTTCTTAAAAAAATAAAAAATAAATAAATTACAGCACAGTGGAAAGCTTCCTGATTTGTTGTATAATTTAAAGGTAGACCATTAATAGCCTGGGAGTTTCTGAATATTTTTCACTGAGCAAATCTTCTTGGACAAAGTTCATATCCTATGAAATAGAACACACTCTGACTGAGAAGTGAGAGATCTAGATATTAGCTCTTGCTCTCAGACAATGATTATTCATAAGTACATTATTTGTAAAATAAGGGTGTAAAAAAATTCCCTGCGTTGCTATAAAACATTGTAATAAAGACTGAAGTACACTCTGAAGAAGCCCTACAAGGAAGGAGGTCTTTTTCCCTTTGTTTCTACATTCTTTTACTATCCTAATCCATTTTGTTACTCTTTGTTGGTCTCTCATACCTATGCCAGCTCTCTCAATCATGAGCCAAGAGTGAACTGAGCAAAATGTGTCTTTCCATTATCACTGTATCTCAACTGCTTGAAAGGGTCAAAAATGATATAACAACAACTTGCTTTTGAACCTGTGTATTTCTTTAAATAAAAGGCAAAATCCTAATATAATCCTAAGCATTGACATAAGAGAAAATTACTATAATTATGCAAATTAAAATAAGTCAACAAGTTTCAGAATACAATGCATGATAAGTAATGTTTTTAAAAATACCAGTCACTGAGCCTGGTCATTTGCACTTAATAATAGTCTCAGGAGGGAGCCTAGTGTCTGGGGAGAAACAGCTGTGGTAATAGATGTATTATGGCTTTGATAGGTTCTCTCTAGTAGTTTTATTTCTGTATTTGCTTTAGATTATAGAATGCTCCTAGAATGCCCTGCTATTGAAATTCCCATCATCCCCAGGGCTTTAATTAAGTGACTGGATTTGACAGAACTTGAACTGAGGAGGTCCACCACTCTGTCAGTTTACACCAGGATGGTATTATCAGGGCCCAGGCACGTATGTGCTTAGACCTTAGTTTGTGTCTTGAGCAATCTTTCCGGGAAATATAAGGAAGACATGCCTCCATGTGATTTGAAAACACATTGCATTTGGCCTTTCACAGTTGTATGGTCTTCATAAAATCCAAAAGACAAGATGATACAAGTGGATATGTTGGCATCATGGGGTGATAGAAAGCATAGGAGCTCTGAAATCAGAACTACCCAGGTTTAAATCTCAGACATACCACTCATTAGTGGGATCATCGTGGATAACTGATCTAATTTTTCAGAGCCTTGAATATCTTTTTTAAAGATGTTACTCCACTTATCATCAGAATAATGTGAAAGTTAAATGTTGTAACCTAAATAAGCCTTGTGCCTAGCAGGTAGGTGGGAGGAGAATAATAAAGATGATTTCCCACTCTGCCCCCAATTTGACATCAGTTGTTGCTGGATTGCCGGTAGTAGTATTTTTTCCTTTCTTTCCATATGTGAATCTTTGAGATGTAGGTGCTATCTCTTGGTTTGGGGACAGTTGGGCCATGGACGCCCAAAGCTGTCAGGGGTTGCAAAAAGTTTCATTCATTTTAGAAAAAAAATAAATAAAATGCCATTTGTAGCAGTTTGGCTTTGTGGCTCTCCTCTCATGGCTCCCACATAAACCTTACTGACAGGTGTCAGTGCTTTAGCTTGGCAGGGCTGGGAGCAGCTGCAGCATGCTAGTAGAAAGTCACATATTGATCACATACACTGATTTGTGATTTTTCTGTAACTGTATGAAACACCCTGATACAGATCACCTCCCACTTCCTGGGTAACAGGAAACATACCCATTTCATAATGAGTAACAGAACTTGCTTTAGGCCAAACCCAAGGTTGGGGCACACAGAAATTGTTTGATTTAGCATATGTTGCTCATAGTCTCATTTCAAAAGTCTCATTTCTATCATGTTTGTTATCTTTTTCTGTGCAAGTGCAAGGCTTTGTCATGGGTTTCTTGATTTTCAAAAAGTAAAAAATAAAAAGTTACAAATGTTACCATACTAGATCAATGAAAACATTCTTCTAGTAAGGAAAAAATGAGAAGGTTGTGATTAGCTCAGGCCTAGTTAGGCTATAGACCCTCCACAAAGCAGGCAGACAAAGTTGCTGCATCTCAGCCCCTGGCAAGAGTGTCCACCCTTTGTGGACATGGTATTTGGTGCAGTACATATTAGAACCAGTCCTGGGAAAGATGTGCTATAGGAATGCTTGATGCTTTCATGGTATATTCCTCACATTGTGCTTTCTTTCTCTTTTCCTGGGTACCCTGTAGCTTGAATCTGGCTTTGGAATTCTCTCATTAGCAGGGCTCAGACTCATGTTTTTCATCTATCTTCCTCCCATTATAAAAGATCTCCATCAACATCATCAATGTTAATGAATTACAATCTTCTCCTAGAGATATTTGTATTTAATATATTAACAGAGACAATACCCTGCACATCTTTCTTGTAGTTGGATCCTAAGTAACAGGTATATGTGACGTGCTTTGAGGCAGGCACCCCCTTTCCACATTACTCAAATCATATCACATGAGATAATAAGATGTCACAGAAGCATGGAAAAGGAGTTATAAACTTCCTTTACAAATGTGCATTCTTTTAAACTATGATGAATATTTAGATACAAAGATCGTCAAAAAAGACCCCAAAGTGCATGATGTGTTGGATTATGGCAGAACAACACTCCTACTGAGAATGACAGAAAATTTGGACAAAATATTAAAATGATCTTTTTGAAGAATTTGAACAACTGAGATGCCAAGTTGCCATAACAGAAGGTCATTACTGAGAGATGAGCTGATATTTTGTGAGTGTCTTTCCTCCCAGGGATATTTATCAATCTTTGGTCTGTGGAGAGAGATGAAGACTTCTGCAGAAGGGTGCAGGTGAGTCACAGAACCCAGCAGAACTGATAATTTCACAATGTGAGAGAGATAAAAATTGAAGAACAGGGTTATGAAGGCTGCCAGGACTTGAGGAGCCAAGATCCTGGAGAGAGGGGAGGTACAGAGAAACCAATCTAACCTTTTCAGATTCTCCCTTGAGTTTTTTGGTGGAATTTTTAAACTTGGCAGAGCACGAGTTTAAGAAACAAACTAGAAAGTCCCTGAAAAGCAGTGTGGGGAGTTTCATGGAACTAAAGAGACAAAAAATTGGAGCCTTGGCCTGTGAAAGTAGGAAGAGCTCACCAGTCTCTCAGCAGGGACCTCTGGAAGGTATACATTAAGGGTGGTAAACCAGAGTTACATGAAGGTTTGCAGAATCTGTATCCCAGCCTTAACTTAGCTCATGGTTTGGATTACAGTCATCTGCACCCAGCTCCTAATTGGCATCTCCAAATGCATACAACTTTTCTTTATGGAGAAGAGTTTCACCAGTTGCTTTTGGTTTTTAGTAAAACAAGAGTTTGATTTAAGTTATCAGAGACATTATATTTGTTGGGCCTACATATGGATCTCTAGATTTCCAGGGTGTGAAAGCTTAACCTATATATTTCATGATTTTTTTTTTAATTCAGTCAATCATTTAAAAAGTATTTATTGAGTGGCACCCAGGCACTAATCATGTATCCATTCCCTGTCCCTGAAGAGCTCACAGTCTACCAGGGAAGTAGACACAATGAGTATAATCAAGAACTACTACGCACATGTCTAACACTTTCCTAACATCCTGAGAGAGTCAAGCATAGTATAAGCTTTGAAGAAGGGGAATTGGGGTGGACACAGTTTCATGGGCTTAGTGTTGGGGGATGGTGAAGTGCTATTCTGAAGGCAGTAAGATAAACCTGTTCGTTTTTGAGAGTCCCTTCTAGAGTTTTATTACTGAATATAAATTATCTCTTTGTCTACATCTAGGTTAAAATATTCTCGCTTTCCCAACCCCATTCTCAGTGCAATGTGAAACGATGAATTAAATATGGAGTCTAGAGGCCACAAGGATTAACATCAACCTATTTGTGTTTGTTTTCCATTTGGTGCGATGGGTCCCAACAATACATTCTTTTGCACCATGTGTAGGGATAATTGCATAAATATATGAAGTAATTACTAGGGGAGGACTTTACAATATTTTGAAAATGCCAGGAAGTTAGTAAAGAACAGGAATTTCTATCCTTTTCTAGCTCTTTTGATTAGAGACCAGAGCATTCTCTGGCCTGTTTTGCATGTGATTTATTGCAGCAGAATGAACAAGCAAGTATCAAGTTTGGGTGACTGGGTTTTAAAGTAGGTTAGGCTACAGGAGCCAGGGACTTAATATATGCAAAGAAATTGGATTGGAAAAGATGGCTATTTGGTTAACTATGTAAAAGTGGAAACCTGCCACTTGAGAGATATCATCTAAAGAGAGCAGTGGTTCCTATGGGCATCAGAGAGAAGTGAAGTCTGGGAGGAAAAATTCTGTAACTTATCTAGACAACAATCTGGTCCAGATCATGTGTTTTAAACATCTATGTGGTTGTAATTTTTAAAATAAAATAAAAAGTTAATTTTAAATTAAAATATTTAATGCACAACATAAAATCAGCTTCAGGCAAGACGCTGGCTGAGGAATTTCCTTGAGAATGTTGGAACCCAGTGCATGAATCTGCACTAAAGTTGTCCTCCCATGATTCTTCAGGAACAGTTCTGTCTGGGGCAGGATGAGTATGTCTGTAAGTCATTCAGAAGTATGGGCGTGTTGCTTGCAAATGACAACACTTAAGAATGAGACAAGTCATTGTGCATTAGCTTGCGATGCTTTAAGAGACCTTAAGGTGACAGCTCCTCCTACCCATTCACTGTTGTCAGAGAGGATGTTGCAATAAGAGCTAGAAATTGTGGGCACATAATAGCACTAAATACAGGCCTTGAGAATGACTGTTTGTTCCCAACTCTTTTAGTCCCTTCACATTATGTAAATGATGTAAGCAAGTGTTAATGATATTTTTAATAGAATTGATTCAGAAGCATTATAAGCCAAATGGGATGCTTTAGGGATGAGTCACAGGAATTTAATAGGCTCAGGTACTGGTCATATATTTTCCAGAACTGTGCTGTCCATTCCAATGGGAATGGCATCAGAGAATAACAATCTATAAGCCTTTTTCTTTATTATCTTCCCCCTTCTAATATGGGGTGTGTGTGAATGTGTGTGTGCGTTTGTGTGTGTAGAGCAGTGACACTTGTGACCTTGGAAATGAGCTTTTCCTGAAGATTGTCAGTTGTCAGTGTTAGTCTTTGGAGTTTATAAAAAGGGTTTTGGTTATATTTTTATCCTGTGTCTAGGATGATATCTGCCACACAGTTGGTACTGACTAAGTATTTTTCTATCTTTGGTGACTGCATGAGTGAAAAAATAAAAGATTGAACTCCAAGGACTTAGCTAGAGCAAAAGAAGCCTGAAACCAGTCCCCCCGTGGCAGGTCAAGAGAACGAGGGTGCGAACTCCCAATGCTTGTAAGATGGAAGAGAGAACTTTTCAAGTGGTAAATAAGGTTTCTTATATTCTCCCTGCCAAGGGACAAAAACAGTCCATATGAAAGGTGGGATTGAACCTAGCGATAGGAAGAAATAGGCACCTCACTCAGGTTTGGAGGGAGTAGTTCAGAAGGCCTTCTTGTATTTTGTTGTCATGAATCTTTAGTTCCCTTCCGTATGAAACAATTACTTCATCTTTCCTTGACTTTCATGACCTCGATACTTTTGAAAATTATAAGCTACTTGTTTTGTAGAATGTCCCTCAATTTGGGCTTTTAAGAGGTTTCCTGTTTCCTCATGAATAGATTTAATTTGTGCATGTTTGACCGGAATATCGCAGCAGTGATGCTGTGTTCTCATTGTATCCTATTAGGTACATATAATTTTGATTTGTCCTGTTACTGATCACTTGAAAGCACTCTAGGCTTCTCTACAGTAATGTGACTCTTCTCCCCTTTGTAATTAATAATTATTTGTTGGGGAGGTACTTAGAAAGTATGCATATATTGTAGCCCTTATAAAGCATGCTATTCATTCATTCATTCATGCATTCTTCCCCCCCATCAAACTTTCAATTTATTCACTCATTCACTTATATCGATGTGGATTTATTGGTTTTTATTCAACTGGTTGTAATTTGCAATTGTTATTATTTATTTTGATATTTGAATTGTTGCAGATTTGTCTAGTGGAAGCACTTCCAAGCCTACTTCTGTGGCTTTTCAACATGTCACCATCTGTTTTTGAACATTCCCTTGCTTTTTTGCTTTCTGCTACACAAGGTTATTCTAAGATGATTGGGTACGTTTTTGCCCTAGTCCTGGAATCAGCCATTTCTCCAAGGAACCTCCTTCCATTTAGTGGTGACTTAGAAAACAAGTTCTGTGTGCTCATTGCTTTTGGGTTGTCACTGTTCCCGCCCTCTGATTTATAGTTATTTCTTTACATATCAAGATGTTTATATAAGTAAATATATTTACTTATATTTATGTTTATCTGTATATATTTGAAATCATGATTTCATACCAACACCTCCAATTTTTCTCTAGCACCCCAGGGTTCATTCAAGGTTTCTCCCTTTCAGTGTTTGTAGTTCCCTTCTCTAACAATGAGGAACGTGGCTCCCATTATCTTTGACATATTACTTATTCAACCAATCCCTCTCTATGTAACCAACTTCCAATTGCTGTCAGCCCCCCCTTCCAGCCCTCACAAATGCCCCCCATTTTGCCTGGATTTGGACATCCCTGCCTGCCGCCATAAATTCTCATCCTACTGAGCTCTGATCCCTGATGCCAGAACAGTACTGCCGCTGCCCCTTCCATAGGTGCCCTTCCAACCCTTGGGCTTTTACACCTGTCTTGGGCCATATCCCCTTCATTCTGGGCAGGGTATTTACCATGCTCAACCCCACAGTTGATTTTAGGTCTAAAACTTCGTGGTTTTAGAACTGAATTGTTCTAGGAGGGAATGGAAGGGAAGCGAAAAGAAACACCAAGATAAACTTTTTAAACATTTTAAAAATAAAAATAAATCATCTTTTCAAAAATCAAAAAGTCCTATCCATTAGATAGTTTTGAAGAAATTTTTCTTTAAAAATATACAATCCCCCAATCCCTTCAGGTCTTTGAAAGATACAAATCTGCTTTGGGCTTCACTTTACAGATTATGAGGCTTGGGTTTGTTGTCCTCACCATGTTTGA